>NC_051395.1:50796844-50821844 GCF_015228065.2 Penaeus monodon | reverse complement strand
AGGAGGGAGGGGGAGGGGGAGGAGGAGGAGGAGGAGGAGGGAGGAGAGGGGGGAGGGGGAGGGGGAGGAGGAGGAGGGAGGGGGGTGGAGTGGGGGCTCTCTTTGTGAAGGAGTTAGCGAGAGAGGGAGAGATGAGAGGGAAGGAGAGGAAAGAGTAAAGAGAGGAGGAGAAGGAAGAGGAAGAAGAAAAAGAAAAAGAAAAAGAAAAAGAAAAAGAAAAAGATAAGGAAAAGAAAAAGAAAAAGAAAAAGAAAAAGAAAAAGAAAAAGAAAAAGAAAAAGAAAAAGAAAAAGAAAAAAGAAAAAGAAAAAGAAAAAGAAAAGGAAAAGAAGAAGTAGAAAAAGAAGAAGAGAAGAAAAGAAGAAGAAAGGGAGAAGAGAAATGCAGTACAGGCGACATCCCATCAACCTCACCACAAAACTCACTCAAATGTTTTTTTCTCCTCTTCAGGGGGGTGGTCAGAAGATCGTCGATCTGGGACAAGCTGGTGTTCAAGAAAGTGCAAGACGGCATGGGGGGGCGACTGCGCCTCCTGGTCGTGGGTTCGGCTCCTCTGGCAGGCAACGTCCTCACCTTCATGAGAGTCGCGCTTGGCTGTGTGGTGAGTAGGAGGAGGGTTTTGTGTGTCTGGTGTCTGTTTTGGAAATGAGAGGGGTCAGGGGGAGGGGGGAGGGTGTCAGTTCGTTGTTTGGTGTGTGTGTTTTGGAAAGGAGAGGGGGAGGGGGGAGGGGGGAGGGGGGGGAGTTCGTTGTTTGGTGTGTGTGCTTTGGAAATGAGAGGGAGAAGGGGGGGGGGGGTTAGTTCGTTGTTCGGTGTATGTGTTGGAAATGAGGAGGAAATGTCAACTTACTGTTTGGTTCATGTATTGGTAATGAGGGGGGGGGAATATCAGTTCGTTGTTTGGTTTATATATTGGAAAAGGGGGTGGAATTTCAGCTCATTGTTTGATTTAAATATTGGAAGTGAGTAGGAAATGTCAGTTTACTGTCTGGTTATATACTGGAAATGTGGGGGTGGGTGGGTAAATACCAGGTCGTTGTTTGGTTTGTGTGTTGGAAGTGTGGGAGGAAAGGTCATTTTATTGTTTGGTTTATGTATTCGAAATGAAGAGGATATATCAGCTCATTGTTTGGTGTATATAATCGGAATGAGGAGGAAATATTGGTTCATTGTTTGGTCTATATATTGGAATGGTTATTGGTTTAAACAAATAAATGTGCTAGATATCAAGGACCATGTATCACATACACTGGAACGGAGGGGAACATATCAGTTCATTGTTTGGTGTGGAGGAATTTTCAGCTTGGTGGTTCGTTTTTTTGCATATACAATGAGGGGAATGTGTCTGGTGTTTGGTATATATATCTGACGTGAGAGAAAATAATGGTTCCTTGTTTGGTGAGTTTATTTCGACTGAGAGGAATATCATGTCAGTTTTGTGTATATTTGGACTAGGTAAAAAATAAGGAGATATTTTATTTTTGATTTTTAAGCATTATATATTTTTTTGGAGTATAAAAGATATTGGTGCAAGAGGTTATTTGAAATATACTGTGATGTGTCAACAATATTTTGTTCTAGTATTTGGTAAAAGAAAATGTATATTTTCATATGTATACAATGGACCCTGGTAAAAAAAAAAAAAAAAAAAAGAAACTTCATTACAGTAAATTATTTAGACATCATAAATTATTCAGTATCATATACATATACTTCCCTGTACCTCACCAGCCTCATTACACACACTATAACCCCTCATCTCTAACCATTCACAGATAGTAGAAGGCTATGGACAAACAGAGTGTGGGGCCCCATCAACGCTTACTATCCAGGGAGACTACCGACCCGACCACGTGGGCCCACCGATCGCCTGCAATGCTATTAAACTGGTGGATGTTCCCGACATGGATTACTACGCTGCTCAAGGTGTGGAAGGTTTTTTGGTGGCAGCGGTGGGATACGATACTGGATGTATATCACAGAGATATGTTTGAGGGATGTGCATGTTTGTTATGTACTAGAATGGGTATTTTTTTATGATTTATATCCTTATCTATTTGTAAATGCACACACACACACACACACACACACACACACACACACACACACACACACACACACACACACACATACGTACGTAAATGCACAAATATGTATGAGCAATCATTTACAGAAAAGAAATATGCATCTTTGAAAAACACACACACACACACATGTATGTACACGCACAAATATGCGCAAGCAATCATTTAAAGAAATGAAATATACGTCTCTGAAAAAAAACAAAAAAAAAAACACACACACAATCACCCACAAACACCCAGCCATCAAAAGCCTGTACCAACATCCTCATTCTTCTTTCCTTATTACAGGACAAGGCGAAGTGTGTATCAAGGGCTCCAATGTCTTCAAAGGATACTTCAAGGACCCCGAGAAGACGAAGGAGGCGGTGGATGCTGGAGGATGGCTTCACACAGGAGATATTGGCCAGTGGCTGCCGGTTAGTAAAACTTTCTGGAGAGGGAGAGAGAGAGATGGGGGAAAGAGAGGGAGAGAGAGGGAGGGAAGGGGAGAGAGGGAGGGAGGGAGGGAGAGAGAAGGAGAAAGAGAGGGAGAAGGAGAGAGAGAGGAGAGAGAAGAGGAAAAGAGAAAGAGAGAAAGAGGAGAGAGAGAGAGAGAGAAGAGGAGAAGAGAGAGGAGAGAGAGAGGAGAGAGAGAGAGAGAGAGAGAGAAGAGAAAGAGAAGGAGAGAGAGGAGAGAGAGAATGAGAGAAAGAGAAGGAGAGAGAGAGAGAGAGAAGAGAGAGAGAGAAGAGAGAAGAGAGAGAGAGAGAAGAGAGAATGAGAGAAAGAGAAGGAGAGAGAGAGAGAGAGAGAGAGAGAGAGAGAGAGAGAGAGAGAGAGAGAGAAGGAAAGAGAAAGAGATGGGGTACAGACATAGATATATGTAAATGAGAAGAGAGAACTAGAATTTATAACTTACACTTTCGTAATTCTTTCTTTCTTTCGCTCTATCATCTTAACAAACAATATAAACAACAAACTTCAAAAATCGTTAAAAAAATACTAACCTCGATGGTTTTATTTACCCATTTATCAATTATTTCTTTATATATATATATATATATATATATATATATATATATATATATATATATATATATATATATATATTAATTATTTTTCAGTGGAACCCAGAAGATGGTGTTATTTAGCTATTTATCAATTCTTTTTTTCTTTATTTAATTATGTATTTACTTTCAGATTGTGACCCTTATTTACCTAATTACCAATTATTTCTCTATATATTTATTCACATTCATTAATTTATATATAAATTTATTCATTAATTTATTTATCAATTTATTCATTAATTTATTTATCAATTTATTCATTAATTTATATATTCATTTATTTATTAATTTATATATTTATTTATTTATTTACGTTTTTTTTTTTTTTTTTCAGAGTGGGACCCTGAAGATTATCGACCGCAAGAAGCACATCTTCAAACTGTCCCAGGGTGAATACATAGCCCCCGGAAAAAATCGAGAATATTTACGTGAGATCGCAGTACGTCGCACAGGTCTTTGTCCATGGAGAGAGTTTGAAGGTAAAGAGTCGATTTTTTTTTTTTTTTTTTATATATATATATATAATGTCTTTGGGGTTTAATTCTGGTTTGAGTTTGTTTCGGTTTTGAGTGGGGGTGAATTAGGATTCAATTTGATTTGATTCCAGTTCGATTTTCTTTAATTCAGTCTTGTTTTTTTTTTTTTTTTTTTTTTTCATTTTTTAAGTAATTTCATTTCTTATTAATTAATTTATCTTTTTGTTAGACCGATTTATGTGGTGTACTGATAAACCCTGATTCATCTAGAATAAGATACATGTCTTAAACATCGTTAATGACCATAAAAAAAAAAAAAAAAAAAAAAAAAAAAAAAAAAAAAAAAAAAAAAAAATCACATTCAGATCACAACAACCGACAAACAAACAAAAAACAATCCCCCCCCCCCCAACAAACTTTAAATCATCCCCCCCCCAAAAAAAAAAACACATGCAGATCCCAACAACCGACTCCATACAAACAAACAATCAAACAAACCTCCCCCCCCCAAAAAAAAAAAAAAAAAAAAAACTATTATTCCACTACCTAAATTAATCCACCTCCCCCCCCTCCTCCTCCACAGTCGTGTGTCGTAGCGATCATAGTGCCAGAGGTGGAGGCAGTGAAAAACTGGGCGCGGGAACAGGAGATTCCGGGCACGCTGTCTGTCCTCTGCGCCAACCCACACGTAAAACAGCTGATTATGGACGATATAGTGAACCTTGGCAAACAGGCTGGGCTCAAGTCTTTCGAACAGGTGAGTGGGTGGTTTCTTTTTGTGTGTGTGTGTGTGTTTTTTTTGTGTTGTTATTATTATTGTTGTTATGGTTATGATTATTATTGGTGTTTTTCTTGGTGTTATCGTCATCGTTATCGTTATCGTTATCGTTATCGTTATCTTATCAGCATCAGCATCACATCAACATCAACATCAACATCAACATCAACATCAACATCAACATCAACATCAACATCAACATCAACATCAACATCAACATCAACATCAATATCAACATCAACATCAAACCAACATCATCACCACCATCCCCATCACCATGATTACGATTACGATGACGATGATGATCATCACCATTATCATTATTATTATTATTATTACCCTCATAATTACCTCCATCTCCCCCTCCCCCTCCTCTCTCCTCCGACAGGTGAAGGACATCTACCTCCACCCCGACCTCTTCAGCGTCCAGAACGGCCTCCTCACCCCGACCTTGAAATCCAAGCGACCTCAGCTCAAGAAGTATTTCACTCCCCAAATCGATGACATGTATGCTAAGCTCGCCTGAATAAATTAAAGATTAAAAAAAAGAGAAATAAAAGAAAGTATGTGAAAGAGAGCTGGAAGAATAGGGTTTAAGGGTGTGATTGGGAGGATGAGAATATATATATACGAGAAAGGAAGGTTTGAAAAAAAAAAGAAGAAGAAGAAATTTTGGGTGTTTCAGTGTGCGTGTATATATGAGTATGAGACTATTTGACTTTCGTGCCTCAATAATGTTCTTTCTATCCAAGAGAACTTTAGATGACTACTTAATTAGAAGTGAGTTTCGAATGATCATCTAGATAACTTAGAATAAGTTGATTGTGTATGACGGCGGCCGCCTTTGATAATGATATGAAAAAAAGAGAAGTTTATTATCATCTATGTCATGTCTACAAGATAGACGGCATCACAGTGGTCGTGGTTATATAGCTTGCAATATAAACTGTTCTTTTTGGCACCTGCTCTATAATTTGGCTACAGGAGGTAGAACCTTTGTTCCTCAAAGAAATTGCAAATACAGTGGAAAGTTTTGTAATAATAATAATAAAAAGAAGGAATATTAATATCCAAAAGTGATTCGTCTTTTTTCTATTGGAGACTGAGGAAAAATCAGTTTTAAAAGGAAACTTGATTGTGATTTTTAACATATATCGGTGCATTGTGCAATTACAGAGGGGTTGGATTCCCCTCGATTTATACTATAGCAAGCATTATTTATAAAGTTGATTTTTTTTTTGTTTTTTTGTTTAAGTTTATGATGCGAATGTGCTTATTGGATCTTCATTTCCGTTGAATAGATTACTAGGTTTTAGATGTACAGTGCATCTAGTTTTGTATTCATATAACAGAGTTACAAAAAAAAAAAAAAAAAAAACATGTATATCATTCAATTTGATAGTTGTAAATTCATATCAATATATCACTCTTTTAATCCTATCTGTAAAGCAAGCAACTGTCTCGTCAGATATCCAGTAATATTATTAATACTTATGTTATGGTAATGCAAAGTAATGTCTGTTATATATATTAAAAACAGTATTTCTAGTCAAGTTTTGAACCAGCTGATGAGGCGCTAAGCCTCCGGTGCTCAACTTATGTGGTTGTAATAAAAACGTTTTACTTAAACGTTCTTGATTTTAGGGTTATAGAAATCTTTGAAGAAAAAAAATTATATATAAGTCTACCATAACAACCCATTTTCTTTTTTATATATATGTGAAGACGTGAATATAACTTTTCTTTTTTTTCTGTTCGTGTTTAATTTTGGGGGAAGAAATACTCAGTTGTTGATAATTTTAGTTTGTACTTCTGTATACAATAGTTGTTGCTGGGGTTTAACTGTGGGAGCAGTAGTGCATTAATATTATTAGGAAAAGGATGGAAAAAAGTGCTTTTATTGCCATGCTTTCGTATATTTACAGAATAGAAGTTTACGATTATCACTCTCCTTACATTGCCAGTTAGTGCTTAAATATTCACTCCTTGCTGTTCATCAGTTGCAATTTTATAATCATTCATATGTGAATTATGTATGGTATATATATATATATATATATATATATATATATATATATATATATATATATAATGAATTCTGTTTCAAGTTTTGTTGAAAGAATGATTATGTTTTGTAATTCCGAGCAATAACAGGGTGATTATTGAAATCTAATTATTTTCACCTATAATTAAGATGTTCGTTTAATTGTTTACAGCTCGAAGTGGTCACTTAGCATTAATTAATCACGGAAGCGGTTTAAATTCTGCTTATCTGTGAGGAAATCGAGAGACCAAGACTTAGTATTAAAATAGGGGGGAAAATGAAAATTGAAGTTTGTAGGAAGTTATCATTATTCTTTATATTATTACTATTATTATTTGTAAAGGAAAATCCATCCTGTGTGAATACATTCTTCATTATCAGAAGAATCATTCACACATTTAGATATATTATTTGAAAAGAAATGTGTCAATATATGCAATCTACGTATAAATCCCAAAAAAATTCTCTCTGTCAAAACCGTACTTGTTACTGGCCATATCTAACAAAAAAAAAGTACATATTAAAAAAAAAAAAAAAAAAAAACATTGTACTAAATACTACCACGCCTGAACGCAGAGCAAATACACTGCATGAAATGATTCTTGTATCTCTTATCCCACAATTTTGATCCAACACCACGTGATCCTCCAAAAGAAAATGAACAAATAAAAAAAAGACGAAATAACACACAAACAAACAAACAAAGCAAGACAAAAAAAAACAAGAAAAAACTCACGTGGTTGGTACAACAAATAAATAAATAAATCAGAATCAAAATCACTTACACAATTTTGATAACTTTCTCGACCATCAGGCGTGTCCTAACTGTTATCACTGGGTAGATAAAAGTCCTCAGTCTACTAAGTCATATATTGTGATTTCGCGTGTGACTCTTCACTGGAATTAAATGTGTATCGTAGGTTTCTATGTATACTATGAAATGTTATGGATGTAAATAAAGCACAAAACACTTCATGCTTGTAATTACCTTGGGAGTATTTGCACACGAAGAGGAGGATGAAATGAGGGAGAGGTTTTAAAGGGAAGATGATAGCGAAACAGAAGGGATTATTATTATTATTATTATTATTTAGTAAATGTCAGAATGAGAAAAGGGTGTATAGAGTGATGATAGTGTAAAGGAGACAGAGGAAAGACAAAAGGAATCTAGGAGTGAAGATAATAGTAATGATAAGAATATTTTTAAAGTTATGGTTTAGATTAGGAATCAAAAGGGATGAGGGAGAGAAAAGAGAACACGGCGTTTTAATAATAATGAGAGTAAGGAAAGACCACGGAGTAGTTTTATGGCGAAGTGATGATAAATACGAGAAAGGAGGGAAAAGGGAGATCTTATGATAGAGTGAATGGTAATAAGGAAAGAGAAGGGATGATGATAGTGATGGTATGAATTGAAAATGAGGAAAAAAGAAAGAAGTCATTTTTAAACGAATGTCGTAATGAGATGAGAATCGGGATTAAAATGATAGTCTTTAATATTCATGATGATAGTGACAATAGTGATGAAAGGGACGAGCAAGTCAGGTACAAAGATGAAAATGAGTCTCTTAAGTGAAAATTACTTTATGGAAATTATTAATGGTTGATGCTTTAAAATAATCGGTGTGCTATACATAAAAAATCATATAGCACAACGAAAAAGTATTGTGGTGAAAGTGTTTTAAAGCAGTTCTTAGAGCAAAAAGTCTAAGATTTCAACGGTCATGTGACATTATAAGATAGGATGGTAGTGAAAGGGAGATTCTATGGAAAGTACATATTTTATCCTCGTGTAGAATACTTATCGACCACAGAAGCTGCTAATTCGACTGAAAAGTACATATTGTGCTTTATCTATACCGAAAGGATGAAGTAACACAAGCGATGCTTTGATAATGTTCTTTATTGGGATAAAAGCTGGCATACTGTTCTCTCACACAAGCCTTTTTCATCCAAAAGTTTTCAGTCACTGAAGGTAATAGTTATAACACAGGCAGACACGTAAGAGTATTGTCTCAATAACTCGGAATATCTCAGTTTCATTTAATTAAAAAAAAAAATGTAATTTCAATTCAATCTATCTTTTGAATGAATGCCAATATGGATAACAAACACATTAGATCAACCTGAATGCATAATGCTATAATGCGAAACCTAAAGACAATTATTTTTTATAAGGCTTTGTCTAACAAAATCTCGTTCACAGACCAAACAGGATAAATCAGAAAGTGATAATCATTAATATTAAGAGCTCTTTGAATCGAGAGCAAAATGACTAGCATGAAAACCACCTACGTAAATCTCTTTTTTTTCCATCGCTATAAACATGATAAACAAGACCTCTACATGGACCTATTTTATTTTTCACAAATCCCTCCTTTTTTCACTGCTACGGAACATAAAAACCTCTTTATTCACAGCTACAGTACATTAGTGTTTTCCTTTTTCACTGCTACGTTTCATAAACTTCCCCCTTTTCACAGCTACGGTACATAACCCCTTTCTTCCTCACAGCTAAAGCACTGCTACGATCCACAAACCTTATTTTTTTTATACAACTACAGTCTATAAATCCGTCTTTTTCACTGCATAACTCGCAATTTTTCACAACTACAATACATTTTTTTTTTTCACTTTTACGGTACACAAATATCTTTTTTTTTTCAAAGGTAATTATTAATAACGAAAAAAAATATAACCGACGGAATATGTATGACAGAACACATACACAGTTATTACTGAGAGGATAATCCTACAGTGAAGAGAACCTACACTTCATTTAAATGGGTAATTATGAAACACAAATCAAAGTCTATTGATAGAATTTTCTTTGCAGTGATGCAACTGTTGTCATATCATTAAATCTATTGACATAATTCTCAAGATAACTACTACCAATAGCATCAATCTAGTTGGAAAAAGGATCTATATATATATGCCAAAAGTGTATATATAGATGGCTATGATTTTAATGGTTGGGGAGGCTCAGGCTCAGGGAAAGAGGAAAGAGGGGGGGGTTAAGACTGAGAAACAACAACAATAACAACAACAATAACAGAAATCTGCAAATATCTGCCTTTAACCCGGTGTCAGAGTTAAAAACAAATATCTTGAGAGGCTGTTGTATCTTGGGGTTGGGCGTACTGCTTGCTTACTCTCTGTGGTGAGAAAAGATGTTAGGATTCTTTCTATATTATGAAATAGGTGCTACTGTGGATGGAGTTTTGTTTTCACTTCCTAATTCGAAAAAGGAGGGTTTTTTATGATGGGGGTTTCTGTTTTTTTTGTTTTGTTTCTTGGAGGGTGAAATACGACTTACTACAGGGCATATACAGGGGCGTTAAAGGGGTGGGCGGGTTTTATCTGGCGAATAAACATTTAAGGATAATATGGTCTATATTTCTCTCTCTTATATTCAAATATTGTCTCAAATATCTATATATCATCCTCCTTCATTACCGTTAGGCGGGAGGTACAAACGAAAAACAACAACAACAACACGAAGGTCGATAGAACAAGTACATAAATAAATACACTCTCATTAATACATTTTACATTAATATAGTTCATGATTTACATCTGGTACTCTGATCCATACCCATTGACTCCGTCCCTCTTTAGCTGCCTCTTCCTAATAGTATCCGTAGGAGCGTAGTTGGTCTTCCTCAGTAACTGTCTGAAGTTGTAAGGACCCACATCGTCGTCAGTTGAGACCTTGCCGGGGCCTGTGGGGGCAGGAGGGGGCGGGGCCTTCGCCTTGGCCGATGCTCCGTTCGAACGAAGCATCTGGCGAAGATCCGAAGCCGCCTTCATGTTGGTGGTTGGGGTCACGCGCCTGTTGCGGAGGAGGGAGGGAGGGAGGGAAGGAGGGAAGGAGGGAGGGAGGAATGAAGGAAGGAGGGAAAGCGGGAAAGAATAGAGATGGAGAGAGAGTTAATATCTTTTATTATTGGATTTTTTTTATAAACACTCATGCATAGGAGAGAGAAAAAACATTAAATCCATGCCTGTGGTGTGTGGCTTCTATTCCACGCTATCAGATTAATGTACAAGTGCTTTATAATAACATGCAGAACACACACACACGCTGACACTCTCTCTCTCTCTTTCACGCACACGCACACGCACACGCACGCACACACACACACACACACACACACACACACACACACACACACACACACACACACACACACACACACACACACACACACACACACACACTCCGCCCTCCCCCCCTACTCACCCCTTGGGCACCAGCTCGGGCGGGGGAACGCCGGCGCCGAACGCTACCGCGCCCTTCCACTTGACCAAATGCTCTTCCGACTTCTCCTCATTTGCCATGTTCTGATTCACCAGGCCCTCCTTCACCGCCTTCATCTTCTCCTGCCGAAGATCCACCTTGCTCTCGGTGCTCTCAACATTCTGCGCACTCTCAGCAGCTCTGAACCAAGAGGAAAAAGGGGGTTGTTCGTACCACAAGGATGGGAGTTATTCGCACCGCGAGGAGAGGGGTTATTCATATTGCGGGGAAACCATTTTCCCAAGGGGAAATATATACACATACATATCTTCCAGGGGGAAAATAGTTATTCGTACAACAGGGACAGGGGTTATTCGAACCACAAGAAAAGGGATAATTAGTACTATAAGAAAGGAGTTCTTCGTCTTGCATCACTGGGGGAGAGAGAGGTTATTCCAACCGCAAGGAGAGGGTTTATTCGCACCATGAGGAAAGGGGCTAATCATACCACGGTGAAATGGCTTTTTACAGCACGGGGAAAGGGGTTATTCGCACCAAGGGCATAGGGGTTACTCGCACCAAAAGTGAGGATTATTCGACCTACAAGGAGAGAGGATTATTATGGGAAAATGGCTTAATTACACCACGGGGATAAGGGTTATCCGAACCACGTGTAAAGGGATTACTTGCACCACAGGGAAAGGTATTATTCGCACCACATGAAAAGGGGTTATTTGCACAACGGGAAAAGAGGTTATTCACACCACGAAGAAAGGGGTTATCAACATCACTGACCTTTATAGGAAAAAGCGCAGTTGGATTAGTTTCGTTTTATATTGAGGCCGAATATGTGTTGCTTGTGAGTGAGAATGCTCTTGTAAATTTTTGTATTTTTTCTATATGATAATGTATGTACAGGTTTATGTATTTGTATACTTACCCTCAGCCAGTGTTTATATTATATTTACCAGCGTATGTATAGCGTACGTGAATGCCCAATCTGCCAACCGAACTTGAAAGTATATGAACTATAGTTTAAAAAATGAAGAACACTGTTTAAGGATTCATAGATGATCTCTTTTTTAAAGACCCATATATCTTTTTGTGCCTTAACGTGTAATCTGTTGTAATTTGATAGTTCACACACACACACACACACACACACACACACACACACACACACACACACACACACACACACGACACACACACACACACACACACACACACATATATCTTCATGAGAACACAAGAAATTTTAGACGAAACGGCTTGTAAATTGTTTCTGTTTCAGTTTTATTTCGTTATATTTGCACATGTCTATCTCATCTTTCACGTTTTACCAATCTATGAAAATATTAATGAACTACATACTGGTATACCTAACTGGAGTATGTATGTATCTAACTTACACACACACACACAGAGAACATATACATGTGTGTATACATTACATAATATATATATATATATATATATATATATATATATATATATATATATATATATATATATATATATATATATATATATATATATATATATATGTATATATTATATACACACACACACACACACACGTATGTATGTGTGAGGCTGTGTATGTATTTGTACGTATGTAAGCACATTCATATATGAAACATCATAATGCTTGAGAGCAATAATACTATCCACCGCAATGATAACAATGAAAACGAAGAAAAAAAAAATACATATACATATACGATAGATCAACAAAAATCCACGAAAAACAAAAACAAAAAACAATACGACACCAAGCATAAAACCTGGAAAACAAAAACAAAAGAAAAAAAAAAAAAGTGTAGAATTTAGCAAAGCTAGCCTAAAATCAGCTCTAGACCAGCAACACTGCGCTACTGCATCAACAACAGCAGACTGACCTCGGCCGGTTTGGGCGCTGGATTTTCGAAGCCAAAGGCGCGTCCCAGGGAGTGTCTGGGTTAAAGTCCGGTGTGGGACTAAGTGAGAGGAAACAAGGTTAGTGGTTCGAAGTGTTATCGAGTTGTTTTTTAAGTCGCCATTGTTTGTGGGAAGTTGTTTTGTCATTGGGGTGTTATAAAAGTTAGTGGGAGGAGCTTAGTTTGGAGTATTTCGTTTTGTTTTTAAAGTTGTCATTGTTTGTGGGAAGTTGTTTTTTGGGAGGATGTTATAAGTTAGTGGAAGGAACTTGTATTTAAGTATTTTGTTTTGTTTTTAAGTTATTGTTTGTAGGGTGTTGCTAGTGGCAGGTAGTTGATTTAAATATTTCTTTGTTTTCAATTTTTTTTGTATCTTTATCATCTTTAGAATGTTCAAGGTTTTGATATTTCTTGGTTGTTGCTGTAATAATGCCAATCTGTTTAGTCATATTGTATTTGTGTCAATTTTTCTTCATTTCTTTTTAAAATGTTAAAAAAAATTAGTAGAAGGAACTTGGTTTAGATATTTCTTTGCTTTGAAGTTGTAATTGTTTGTGTTATTATTTTGAGGAAGTTAAGAGGTTGTGGGTAGGAAGTTAATATATTTTATGTTACCTATGTACCGATATATATATATATATATATATATATATATATATATATATATATATATATATATTTAAGATAAGAGTTAGTTAGTATGGATTTCATCTTACAGAAGGTAATAGTAGGAAGAACTTGATTTAATTCCCTAAATATTACTGAAAACGTTGGTTGATCTGTTAGAAGGTAAAGGTTAGTGGAAAAAGCTTGACCTGCTTTTAAAATTATATATTTTTTTGAATAGTTTTTTTTTCAGGTTTTATTTATCTGGTTAATAGATAGTGGGGAGAAATTTGACCGATTTTAGAATAATCTTTGGCATTAATTAGGTGTTATCTTTACAAATTATCTTTTGAACGTTTGGTGATGATAGAGTAATGACTCATTTTAAGATATAATTGATATTTTTGATAATCTGGAGCAACAGAAATTATTTTCTTTTTCCTAACGTTAATCTTATCCTTAATTTCAGAAGGTAGTTATGAATAATACTTGGAGGAAATTAATTATTTCATATTAGATTTATCCATTTATTTGTATATACTGTTTTCCTTAAAGAATAAAATGAAGGATTACATAGTAAGTAGGAAAAGGGTACCGTTAACCAAGTTTAATAATTTTTCCTTTTGCCCCCCTCAAAAAACTACAGAAAATTCGGAAACAGATTTTTCTTATTTTTTTATGTGTGTATTTTTATCGTTACATGTTTAAAATGGATTCACTAATTAATTCCCTACTGTAGATTACCGTATGAAAACATGGCATTCTCGCCACTTGTGTTAGCAACACATATCTCGAGATTTATATACGTGTTTTGATTTTTTTTCTTTCTGTCTCTAAAAATTCCTTTTTTTATATATATAAGAAGTGCATTCCTACAAATATTCATTCGTGTTTTTTTTTCTATTTTCTTATTTCATATTTTAACTCTTTGAGGCACAAGCTTTCCAGAGGGAAAATTCACCTCGAGTCACACAAAGAGGTTGACACACTTTAACAGAGAGAATGGCCAAATACCACACTCCATAAGCATGGTCGTTTGCTTGGCCATGGATAAGTAAGTTAGGAAATAAACGTGTGTGCCTTTAAACCTAAAAAAAAAAGATGAATGAATGAATAAATGAATAAAATATGAGGTGAAATTAACCCACGGCAGTACAAGGAGTCACGGCAAAGGGACGTGACAAATTTGGGACATTTTTGCCTCAAAGAGTTAAACACTACGACGTGCCTTTGCAACATTATGCTATTGCATGCCTTTATAGAAAGTTATGTGAAGAGAAATGCCACTTTAATTCGTTGGCACATCATATTATACAGACAAACTAAAAAATACATTATGCAAGCCAAGAAATGAAAATTAAAATGATATTTGTGACAATGCTGAAACAAGACTCATGAATTGTTATTCATGTCATGAATGGCATGACATGAATAACTTCAAAACAGATATATTGTATTGCGAAATTATTCATTCTCATTCATAATCTTCTCAACTTTAGAGAATGAAGTGTAAAACTATAAAAAAAAGGAACATTGAAAAGTATGATATAAGAGAGGACAGAAAATTATAGTGTGAAACGTTAATTAATAAAAAAAGAGGTAGTGGAAACTATAAAACAATAAAAAAAAATAAAGAAAATCATGGAACAACGCCATAAAAAAGGTATTCTCTATAAAACAAGAGAAGACAGAATTTGAAAAAATAAATAATAATAAAAATCAATAAATAAATTAATTAAGAAACAAAGGACCGCTCGCGCACTACTTTCCTTTGCGGAGGTTGACGAGTTGAACGTACCTTCTCATTTCCTCTTGCAAGAAATCGTAATATTCGGAGATTTTTTCGTCCGTTGAAGTGATCTTGATGACAGGTCGGTTGGCGGAAATCGGCTGCGCAAAAAAAAAAGGAGAAAAAGAGAATATGAATCAGGATTTATGATTAAAATTTACGATCACGCATCATGCACTCATGCTTATCAAGTAGGCGGAGGAATACAGATCACTTATATGATTTTATATATTTTCTGTCTCTATATCTATCTATCTGTCTGTCTGTGTGTCTTGTCCGTCTGTCTGTGTGTCTTGTCTGTCTGTCTTTGTTTTCCCTCATTCTCTCTCATATACATATATTTACATGAATGCATATCAATAAGAACAGTTTATGTATTCGATATAGCGTACACATGCATACAAATTCCACACAGAGGCTCTCAACACTTATCCACACGATCCACTTACCCAATCACCACCATCTCCTCTCTACTTCCTCTCCACACCATCCACAACCCAAACCCCCCCTCCCTACCCCCCCTCATATCTTCTCTACTTCCTATTCACACCCTGCACAACCCAAGACCCCCCCTCACATCACCCCTCCCTACCCCCTCCTCCCCCCCTCCCTCATATCCTCTCTACTACCTATCCACACACACACCCCCCAACCCCTCCCTACCCCCTCTCACTTCCCCCCTCCACCCCCCTTCCCCTCCTCCCTACCCTCTCCCCTCACTCCCTACCCCCTTTTCCCCTCACTCCCTACCCCCTTTTCCCCTCACTCCCTACCCCCTTTTCCCCTCACTCCCTACCCCCTTTTCCCCTCCTCCCAACCCCCTTTTCCCCTGACTCCCTACCCCCTTTTCCCCTGACTCCCTACCCCCTTTTCCCCTCCTCCCACCCCCTTTTCCCCCAACTCCCTACCCCCTTTTCCCCTCACTCCCTACCCCCTTTTCCCCTGACTCCTACCCCTCCCCTTTCCCTCCCCTTTTCCTCACTCCCTACCCCCCTTTCCCCTACCTCCCTACCCCCTTTTCCCCTCACTCCCTACCCCCCTTTTCCCTGACTCCCTCCCCCCTTCCCCTCCCCACCCCTTTTCCCCTCACTCCCTACCCCCCTTCCCCCTCCTACCCCTTCCCCTCCCAACCCCCTTTTCCCCTCACTTCCCTACCCCCTTTTCCCCTGACTCCCTACCCCTTTCCCCTCACTCCTACCCCCCTTCCCCCCTCCCAACCCCCTTTTCCCCTCACTCCCTACCCCCTTTTCCCCTGACTCCCTACCCCCTTTTCCCCTCACTCCCTACCCCCTTTTCCCCTCCTCCCAACCCCCTTTTCCCCTCACTCCCTACCCCCTTTTCCCCTCCTCCCAACCCCCTTTTCCCCTCACTCCCTACCCCCTTTTCCCCTCACTCCCTACCCCCTTTTCCCCTCACTCCCTACCCCCTTTTCCCCTCACTCCCTACCCCCCTTCCCCTCCTCCCAACCCCCTTTTCCCCTCACTCCCTACCCCCTTCCCTCCTCCCTACCCCTTCCCCTCCTCCCTACCCCCTTTTCCCCTCACTCCCTACCCCATTTCCCCTCTACTTCCCTACCTACCCCTTTTCCCCTCACTCCCGACCCCCTTTTACCCTCACTCCTACCCTTTTCCACTCCCTACCCTTCCTCTCCTACCCTTTCCCTCACTCCACCTTTTCCCCTCACTCCCCTTCCTCACCCCCGTGGATCCTGACTTCCGCTGGGATCCTCTCTTCCGCTGCTCGTGGATGACTTGCGGAATGTGGTCGAATCCCTTGGGCCTTTGGTAGTCCTTGGGCGCGGCTTTGATCTCCTCCAGGCGAATCCCGGCCTTGTGGCGGCGGAGGTACTTGTGGGTTTCTTGGTTGGACATGTGCACCTGTGGGGGGGGGGGGAGGGAGAGGGAGGGAGGGAGGGAGAGGGAGGGGGGAAGAAGGAGGGAGGGAGGGAGAGAGGGAGAGGGAGAGGGAGGGAGGAAGAGGAAGGAAGGAAGATGGAGGGAGAGAGAGAGAGAGAGAGAGAGAGAGAGAGAGAGAGAGAGAGAGAGAGAGAGAGAGAGAGAGAGATGCGTCAGTTTAAGTGCGTTTTTGGCTGATTTTCGGTTGAAAGGGAGTTTTTTTCTTTTTTTAGGGGGGGGCGTAATTTCTTGGGAGGTCCAAAAAATTGGGGAGCAATTTTTTTTCTTTTTTTTTGTGGGGGAAGGGCGAGTTTTCTTTTTTTCGGGGGGGGGGGCGATTTTTTTTTCGTCTAAGCGGTGACCAATTTAAAAAATTATTCTTTTTGAAGGGTATCTGAGTATCTAGAGTTATTTGTTTACATCTGCTTAGACATGAGAAATAAATAGTTATGCTGATTTGATTAATGGGCAATTGTTTCAGTATAGTTTAAATATATAACTTTTAAAAGTAAGGTACTGTCTAAATATATTATGCAAAAAACGATCTAGCTAAATTTTGATACACGAAAGTTTGCATAAGTATATTTGACACTCTTTCTTTATATAATATAAACATATGGCTTTGCTGAGAGTATGTTTACTTCGAAATACAATTTGAAGTATGTTCACTGTGCATGAATGAAAGTATATAAATCAAGAGCAATATATTAAAACATATTAGTTGAATAGTAAATCAATCTTCCGTGAAGATACTATGGTAAAAAAACCTACAGTGAAAAAAAAATATATATATTGAAAATGGGTCTACGGTTTCGAAATCCACCTGGAGAGGTAATCCGGGTGGATTTCGAAACTGTAGTCTCTTTTTCAATAACTTCAGGAAAATACGAACAACAAGCCAAGAGAAAACGAAAAAAACAAGAAAATACGGAAAACAAACCCAAGAAAATACGAAAAACAAGCCAAGAAAATACGAATAATAAAAAATAACAAATAATAAAAGAAGAAAATACGAATAAAAAAATAAAAATAATAAAACAAAATAGAAAAACAAACTAAGAAAATACGAACAAACCAAGAAAATACGAAAAAAAAAGAAAATACGAAAAGCAAACCACGAAAACGAAACCAAGAAAACCCCGACCGAAACCAAGAAACCACGAAAACGAAACCAGACAACCCAAAGGCACAACGCGACACCAACCACAACGCCCTACCTTCTCGGAGAACATAATGAGACTCGTCATTTTCTTGCTGTTGGTGTAGCGTCCAAGGTCCTTCTTGGGTTCGAGGGTGTCCTTCTCCTTCTCCTCCTCCTTCTTCCTCTTCTTCTCCTTCTTGTGTCTTCCCCAGAACTTCTGGATGATCATAGCCGCCTCCTCTGGCGACAGGCCCTCCGCCTAGGCACGCGCGAAGGGAAGGCCGTGTTAGGAAGTGAGATGGGGAAAGAGAGGGAGAGGGATGGAGAGGGAAAAGGAGAGGGAAAGAGAGAGAGAGGGAGGGAAAGAGAGGGAGAGGAAGACGGAGAGAGGGAAAGAGAGAGAGAGGGAGGGAAAGAGAGGGAGAGGGATGGAGAGGGAAAAGGAGAGGGAAAGAGAGAGAGAGGGAGAGGGAGAGAAGGAGAGAGAGAGAGAGAGGAAAAGGAGAGATGGAAAGTCGTGTTAGAAAGGAAATGGTGAAAAGGGGGGGGGGGAGAGAACGAAAGTCGTGTTAGAAAGTGAAATGAAGAAATGGGGGGGAGGGGGAGGGGAAAAGGAGAGATGGAAGGAAAAAAAAAACAAATGGAAGGTGGTGTTAGAAATTGAAAGGAGAAATGGGGAGGAAAAGGGGAAAATGAGAAAATGAGAGATGGAAGGGAAAAGTAAGAATGGAAGGTCGTGTCAGAAAGGGAAAAAAATGAAAACGAAAAAAGGAGACATGGAAGGGAAAGGAAGGAAGGAATGTCGTGTTAGAAAAAAAGGAAAATGAGAAATGGGAGAAAATGAAGGAAAATGAGAGATGGAAGACCGTGTCAGAAAAAGAGAAAATGGGAGAAAAAGATAAAGGTGAGATGAAAGGAAAAGGAAGGATAGGAAGTCGTATTAAATAACAAAGAGAGAGAGAGAGAGAGGGAGAGAGAGAGAGAGAGAGAGAGAGAGAGAGAGAGAGAGAGAGAGAGAGAGAGAGAGAGAGAGAGAGAGAGAGAGAGAGAGAGAGAGAGAGAGAGAAAGAGAAAGATAGATAGAGAGAGAGAGGGAGAAATAAAATGGAAGTTTGTGTGAGAAAGGAGGGATTACCAGTATTACCATAACAAATTATGATAACTCTGATCGTAAGCATAGTGAAGGCAATGTTAACAATAACAACTAAATTAATAGTAAGAATAATCATAACAATAATATAAAAACTAAAAACAAAATAAATTTCATTATTACACACACTCCATATATCGAATATGCACAATCACACAAACAAGCAAGCAAACAAACATACAAACACACACACCATACCATACCAAACAAAACAAACACACACACACCAAACAAAAAAACAAACACACACACCAAACAAAACAAATAAACAAAACAAACAAAACAAATAAACAAACAAACACACCAAACAAAACAAAACAAACACACACACCAAACAAAACAAATAAACAAACAAACACACACACACACACGGTCCCCCCAGCCTTGGCCACTTACCTCCAGAGCCTTCGAAGCTTCTTCTGCGTTGTCAATATGCTTCTCGACCAATTTCTTCAGTCTTTCCTCAAGGGCCGGCCCCCACTCCAGCCGCGTCACGTGTCCTCGGAAATCTGCGAGGAAAGAGGCATGAGGGGAAAAAAAAAAGGATGTTTTGTGCTGTATATTGCACGTGTGGTGGGTGGCGGCGTCAGGAAGGGCATCCGGCCATAAAAGATATCTACCAGAACCACAAACGTGATCACTGGCGACCCCATATAAGAATGGGATAGAGCTAAGAAAAAAAGGAAAAAAAATGTACGTGTGGTGGACTGAAAAAGGTGTTTTTTTATTATGTTGAGAAATATGAATATGGACATTAATATTGATGTTGATGATATTAGTTGATAATGAGAAAATAGTCATGAAAATAACAAAAGAATGATTATAATAATTTTGAACTGTGTTGGGAAATATTAATATTATTATTAATATTAATATCAATATTGATAGTATTAATTAATAAAAAAAAAAATGTTAAATTATGTTGGCAAATATTAACATTAATATTAGTAATATTAATAAAATATTAATATTAAGGAAATATTGTTCAATAAAATTGTTTTTGCTGCGAATATTTATGTTGGATATGACACATGATGGACATACTTGATATACTATTTAAGGTATATTTATAACACAGAGAGATATAATGTGGCGTTTCTTGATGCTGAATTGTGTTGGGATATTCGTTTTAAGATATTTTGTTTAGAAAATAGATTTGTTGCGAATATTGATGGGAAATATGATACAGGGTGGTTATATCTGATGCTAAATCTATGGTTCTTTGATGCTATAAAAGTGTGTTGTGATTTCCGTTAGAAAAAAAAAAAGTTTAATAAAAACTGTTTTGTTGTGAATAAATATGGTAGATATATTATGATACGGGGTGGTATATTTATATTAAATTCATAACATACGGGGACGCAATATGGTGTTAGATATGTGCTGTGATATCCGTTAATTAAATACTTTTGTATTAAAAGAAGGTTTTATTGCGAACATATATGATGAATATATGAAACTTCGTGTTAAGTTTGTTATATTTGCGTTTTGTATTCACTAAATAACATTAACAACTAAGAAGACTTAAAGTGTGATTATATCTGCATTTGTTTTCATTAAATAATATTTACAGCTAAAAAGACTTTAGTTCGATTAGATACAGGAAAATATATCATTTTCAAGATTAATATGTGTATTATATGTATTTCTAGATATGCCGGTACACTTTCAGTCTTTCAAAAGACTATCATGAAATGTATATGAAATCTATGTCTGTCTGTTTCTCTATTAATCTATCTGTCTGTCTATCTCTCTATCAATCAATCTATCTATCTATCTATCTAAATAACTTGTATAGTTTTGGTTTTCACGACACGAGAAGATCAAATTGTATAATATTTAGTAATAATGTATGGATAGTGTATTCAGTATGCAATTCTAAATGACTTTGATAACTGCGTATAGTTATGAGTATATTCCGAAATATATCATCCTTATGTATCTTAAAGGTATTTTCAGCACATGTTCAAATTGAAATGTATCATTATATTTATTTATGGATTTATAGAGTGTGTGTGTGTGTGTGTGTGCGTGTGAATGAATGAATGAGTGAGTGAGTGAGTGAGTGTGAGTGAATGAATGAGTGAGTGAGTGAGTCAGTGAGTGAGTGCGTATGTGTGTGTGAGTGTGACTGACTGTGAGTATGAGTGTGAACGAGAGCGTGAGTGTGAATTCGTGTGTGTGATCAAGCGTTTCCATGCTAGCGTACTACGAACGTACACATGCTCATACCAATGCCTAAATTAGGAACAAACACTGAATTTAATGCGATACAGAATAAAATACTACACATCCTAGGATATTAAGCTCGGGATCAAACTGCGTCACAAGCTGTCCACGCTAAACACAAGGAAACACATTCCGACGCGCGCAAACAGAGCATGGCGTGTATAAACAGCAAAACATGCATACGTGCTAGTATCCTTCCTTTACTACAGTTCATGAGGATCTGCATCCGGTTTCGTGGGATCAGATCTTATCTAAAAGGATCAACCCAATTCAAAATATATATTTTTTTAAATCTAAGGAATCGAATCCTGCATCAAGAGACCAAATCCTCTTTTAAGGAATAGAATCCTACATCAGAAGGGATCGAATCCTACATCAAAAAGGATCGAATCCTTTTCTAAGGAATCGAATCCTACATCAAAAGGAATCGAATCCTACATCAAAAGGGATCGAATCCTCTTTTAAGGAATCGAATCCTACATCAAAAGGAATCGAATCCTACATAAAAAAAAAGGATCGAATCCTCTTTTAAGGAATCGAATCCTACATCAAAAGGGATCAAATCCTACATCAAAAGGGATCGAATCCTACATCAAAAGAGATCGAATCCTACATCAAAAGGGATCGAATCCTACATCAAAAGGAACCGAATCCTACACCGCGGCATCCAAATCCTGCCGCGAATCCTACGACTACCGCCTCCAAGGGACGTGCATCGAGCTCGCCTTACGAGACTGGATAACAATGGCCGCCTCCTCCTCCGTCATCGTCTCCTTCGTCTTCGGGGTCTTCGGGGGCTTCGGGGCCTCCCTCTTCGCCTCCTTCTTGGGCTCAGCGTCGAGCGAGGACTGAGCTCCGAGGGCGCCCATCATCTTCGCCTTCATCCATTGCGCTACAGAGGGAAGGCGCCGTCGGTTTTAAAACAGGAGGGCGTGGCGTTTCGTGTGTGTGTGTGATTCTGTGTTTTTTTTTGTGTGTGATTTCTATTTCTATTTTATTATTATTATTATTTTTTTTTATTATCTTTTTTTTTGTGTGGAGAAGGGGGGGAGCTTGTTTGATACATTTTCTTTTGTTTTTCTTCTTCATTCATTCATTCTTTCATTCATTTTTTTTTCTCTCTCCCTCCCTCTCTGTCTCTTTCCCTCCCCCCTCTCTCTCTTCCCCTCCCCTCTGTCTCTCTCTGTATATTTTTGTACAGCATTATTAAGGTTCCCACTGTCATTATTTTTTTATTATTTTTTTATTCATTTATCTTTTTCCCCACCGAGACCAGAGAGAAATCGGCACATAAGCAGACCGATTTTTCCCCTCAAATGATCACCCTCAACCCTCTCACATGCCTTTGCTCTTCCCCTCTTTTTCCCCCTTTTAAACACTCCCCTTACACCTCCTCTCGCACTTCTGTACACCTCGTTTAAATATCCTTTACACCCGTATCCCTTCTTTTGCACCTTTTCTACACTCCCTCCTACCCTCTCACACCCTCCCTCTCCCTTCCCCATACCCTCTCTCACACCCTCCCTCCCTCATACCCACTCTCACCCTTCCTCCCTCCCTCCCCATACCCCCAAGCTCCCTCCCTCCCCCATACCCACTCTCACCCTTCCTCCCTCCCTCCCCATACCTCCAAACTCCCTCCCTCCCTCCCTCATACCCTCTCACACCCTTCCTCCTTCCCCCATACCCCCTAACTCCCTCCTTCCCTCCCCCTTACCTGCATCCTTCTGCTGCGTCTTCTCGGTGGTGGGGGGGGGGCCTTGGGGGGGGGGGGGGGATGGCTGCCGGTTTTTTTTTTTTGCGGATGATCCAGCCTCGTGTGTACCTGTGGGGGGTGGGGGTGGGGGGGAGGGGGGAAAGGGGGGAGGAGATGGGGTAATTAGAAGGATGTATGATTTAGATTTTTTTAAAATTATTATTTAAGTCTGATCTGGTGTGTGTGTGTTTGTGTAAGTGTGTGTGTATGTGTGTGTGTGTGTGTGTTTGTGCGAGTTCGCTCTAGCGCTTGTGTATGTGTATATGTATATGTATATATATATATATATATATATATATATAAATATATATATATATATATATATATATATATATATATATATATATATATGTATATATATATATATACATATATATATATATAAATATATATATATATATATATATATATATATATGTGTATATGTGTGTATGTGGATATGTATATGTATATGTGTGTATGTGCGTTTATATTTCTGTCTAGTCTTCGAACACGTCAATAAAAGAAAACCAAACAAACAAAAAAAAAATCACTCGACATAAAAACCCCAAACAAAAATAAGATTACAAAAAACCCCGGAAGTTTCTGACCTCTGGAGCGTGATGACGGAGCGCGCGAGGGCCCACTTCTGCTTCTGGTACCTGACGCGGGCCAGCCACCGCCGGACGCACGCCTGCACCTGAATCACTCGTCGGATCTGGGGAGAGATTTAGTTTATTTAATCCCTCTGTCCTTCCTTCCTTCCCTCTCTTCCTTACTATCCTTCTCTTCCTCCTTCTCTCTATCCTCGTCTATCTGTCTTTCTCACTCTCCTGTCCTTTTCTCTTGCTCACTCTCACTCTTTCCTTTCTTCTCTGTCCTACCTTCCCTCCTTTCCTAACTCCCTTCCCTCCTTCCCAGCCACTCCCTTCTTCCTTTCCCCTCTCCCTCTTCCCTTCCCTCTCCCCTATCACTCACCCATCCCTCCTTCCCACCCCACCCTCCCTCCTTCCCCTCACCTCCCTCCCCTCCTTTCCTCCCTTCCTCCCACCTTCCTTCCCCTCCACCCCACCCTCCCTTCCCACCCCATCCTCCCTCCAACCCTCTCCACCCTCCTTCCCACCCCACCCTCCCACCCACTCCCACCCTCTCTCCTCCTTCCCCACCCTCTCTCCCCTTCCTTCCTCACCTGCTTCTCATACATCTTGGCCAAGTACTCCACATGATAGTACTTGAGGAAGACCTTCGTCTTGCCGATCGCCCAGCCGTCCATCTTAAGGCGGATCAGGAGGAGGCGGCAGTTCTCCTTCGAGGCTGTCACTCGCTCGTCGAAGTTGAACGCCAAGAAGCAGTATCTGTTGACGAGGATTTTTTTTCGGGTTTCATTCGCGTTTATTTATTAATTTATTATTATTATTATTATTATTATTATTATCATTAATATTTTTTTTATTTGTGTCCTGTTCTTTTTTAGTTGTTATTTATGTTGGTTGCTATTGGTGTTGTTGTTATTGTTGTTGTTTGTTATCTTCATCGTCACTATCAACATCTTTAATATAATTGTTAGTATAATTATGATTGTCATTATCATCTCCATCACCATCTTTATCATAATCATCACCATCACCTTTTTTTTCTTCTTCATTATCATTGCTACTGTTGTTATTATCAGTATTATCTTAATCTTGTTACCAATGACACCATTATTATCATCAATATACCATTATTACCATTATCATCACTATTATTCATTATGTACATCATATGACTCAGTATGAATAAATCATTATCAGTATTATTATTCATATATACTATATATATATATATATATATATATATATATATATATATATATATATATA
>NC_051395.1:50779344-50794344 GCF_015228065.2 Penaeus monodon | reverse complement strand
GCGTGTGCGTGTGTGCGTGTGCGTGTGTGTGCGTGTGTGTGGTGTGTGTGTGTTGTGTGTGTGTGTGTGTGTGTGTGTGTGTGTGTGTGTGTGTGTGTGTGTGGTGTTGTCGTGTGTGTGTGTTGTGTGTTGCGTGTGTGTGTGTGTTGTGTGTTGCGTGTGTGTGTGTGTGTGTGTGGTGTGTGTGTGTGGTGTGTGTGTGTGTGTGTGTGTGTGTGTGTGTGTGTGTGTGTGTAAGTGTATGTGTGTGTGTGTGTGGTGTACTGTGTAAGGTATGTGTTGTTATATATATCGTATTGTATAGTCTGTTGTTTTGTGTGTAAGTTAGATATGTTCTTACTTAAATACTAAATCTAACAATAACATGCCATTTATATATTCACATATAAAACTATCCTTTTAACTAACTCATATACAAAGACAAACATTCAAATTAACATATTCTTTTAATGAAAAGAATAGCATACAATTCTTTTTAAATTAACATCACAATTCTACAAAAAAAATGCAAATTAACATACCATTATTTTCATGATAAAACGCATTCTTTTAAGTAACTCACATTGCAAAGCATTTCATTATCAAACGTGCGCTTTTATCATTTTCATTAACCCACACGATGAGCAATCAGCATGCAATAAATCTTAATACTAAACGTGGCCCTTTTAATGAATCAGCATTCTATCATTTTCATACATGAAGCGCATATTTTTATTAACTTCATATAGTGATACTGTATTTCTTAACATTCAAAATGGGCATTTCATGGAACTCGCACTAAAAAAAATAAATAAAAAATAATCTTTTTCATTATAAATCGTATTTCTTTAATTAGCAATTATATAAAGTTCTTTTAATGAATTCAAACATGCTAATCGACATACCATCATTTCTTATCACTGAACATTTCCTTTTCATTAAATGGTAATCAACATGCTAAAAATCTTAACAAAGCCTTTTCAATGGACTCACACACTTAAAAAAAGAAAAAAAAATCTGCATTAACTGTATATTTCTTACCAACTCTGCATTAAACGAGGCTCTTTCAATAGGCTCACACAAAAAAACTAATGTTTTTTTTTATCATTAACGCACTCTTTTCATCAACTACTGCTAGAAAAAAATTGTTAACATTTTTCATTTAAACCGAGTCCTTTTCACCAACTCCAGCTAGAAAAATTTTTAAACATTTTTCATCAATAATCGTATTCTTTTCACCAACTCCTAATAGCAAAAGGATTAGTCTTTTTCATCATTAACCGTACCTTCTTCACCAACTGCTGCTAGGAAAAACGATTAGAGATAAACAAATCCCTTTTAAAAGACTCACTTTGGTGCTTCCGTGACGAGATTTCGGTCTGTCGCTAATAGTACTGCGAGGGGAAGCGCGGGGAGTGGCATAGTACAGGTTGCCCGTCTTGGTGAGCGGGCACTGGAACAGGAATCTGCAATGGAAATGGGAATGTGGGTGAGGGAGGTTTCGTGTGCGTGTGTGTGGGTGGGTGGGTGGGTGGGTGGGTGGGTGTCTGTCTGTCTGTCTCTCGGTCTTGGTCTCGGTCTCTCTCTCTCTCATTCTCGCTCTCTCATTCTTTCTCTGTGGCTCCCTCTCTCTGGCTTCCTCTCTCTGTCATCTCTCTGGCTCCCTCTCTGTGGCTCCCCCTCTCTTTCTCCTTCTCTCTCCCTCTCTCTTTCTCCTTCTCTCTCCCTCTCTCTTTCTCCTTCTCTCTATGTCTCCCTCTCTCTGTCATCTCTCTGGCTCCCTCTCTCTTTCTCCATTTCTCTCCCTCTCTCTGTGGCTCCCTCTCTCTCTGTCTCCCTCTTTCGGAACACACACACACACACATACCTTAAAAAAAAAACAAAAAAAAACACAAGAACAAACAAATTAAAAACGCGTACCTTATAACATCGTGAGCGCTCTGTCTGAACAACTGAATAACTTCGGTCGGCAGGAAGTTCTTGTTCTTCTCCAGGAACTTCTCGGCGTTGTAGGAGACTTTCCCGGCGAAGTGGCGGACGGTGAAGTCAAGGCTCTGGGCTTTGGGCTTCACGTAGAACTGAGATTTGATGTTGTTGTGGAATTTGTCTGTGGGAGGGAGGGTGGGAAGGTGAGAGGGTGGGGAGGTGGGAGGGTGGGTGGGTGGGAGGGAGGGTGGGTGGGAAGGGAGGGTGGGTGGGTGGGTGGGAGGATAGAAAGAGGGTGGGAGGGAGGGAAGGAGGAAGGTGGGAAGGAAGGAGGGAGTGAAGGAGGGAGGGAGGGGAGAAAGAGGGAAGGAGGGTGGGTGGGAGGGAGGTGGGAGGGAAGGGAAGGAAGGGGAGAAGGGAGGGAGGGGAGAAAGAGGGAAGGAGGATGGGTGGGAGGGAGGTGGAGGGAAGGGAAGGAAGGCAGAAGGGAGGAGGAGGGAGGGAAGGAGGGAGGGAGGGGAGAAAGAGTATACATATGTTTAGAATTCTCACACAAATGAACATACAAACAACACACCAACCTCACGCAACCAAAAGACAAAAAAACAAAAAAAAAAAAAAACAAAAACAATTTAAAATCACCCCCCTCAAAAAAAAAAAAAAAAAAAAAAAAAATACACACACACAAAATAAATAAATAAATAAAAAATAAATAAATAAAAGCTAAAAGAATCAACTTACCAACAAGGGATTGGTCACTGGCCTGAGGGAAGCGACTCTCCTCGTCGAGAAGGGCAAGGAGGCCCATCGGTTTGGCCAAGAACATGTCCAGGATGGGGCGGTTGTCGGCGAATTCCACGATGTTTACCTGCGGAGCGAGGATGGTGGGCGGTCGTTAGGGTAATGGGTGGGGAGAGCTCGTTTGGGTGGTTAGTTTTTTTCCCTTTTTTTCATTTGTCTGTTTGCCTGTTTTTTTTTCTTCTTTCTCTCTCTCTCTCTCTCTCTCTCTCTCTATCTCCCTCTTTTTTCACTCGCCCTCACTCCCTCCTTATCTCTTTTCTCTCTCTCACCTCAGTTTCCTCCTTAATTCCATCTCTCACCTCAGTTCCCTTCTTCCTTCCTTCCTTCTATCTTTCACCTCAATCTCCTTCCATGTCTCACCTCAATTCCCTCCCTCTCTCCCTCCCTCCCTTCCTTCCATCCTTTTACTCACCTCAATTCCCTTCCTCCCTTCCCTCCTTCCTTCCACTCACTTCAATTCCCTCCCTCCTTCCCTCCCTCTCTCCCACCCTCCCTCCCATCCTCCCACCCTCCCCCCCTCCCTCCCTCCCCTCCCTCCCTCCCTCCCTCCCTCCCACCCTCCACCCACCTCAATTCCCCCCCTCCCTCCCTCCCACCCTCCCACTCACCTCAATTCCCTCCGACATGTACTCCTGCTGCTCCCACGTGAAAATATGCTGATTGAAGAAATACTGGATCTGTTCATTGGCTATGTTGATGCACAGCTGTTCGAAGGAGTTGATCTCGAAGTTCTCGAAGCCGAAAATGTCGAGGAGACCCACGGCTAGGCTGTCTCCGCTGTTGGGAAGAGAGCGTGAGTTCGAAGCTGGGTTTTTTATTATTATTACTTTTATTATTTCTTTCATATTTTTATATTTATGTTATTTTCTATTTATTTATATTCATTTATTTATTTTATTATTTTTTTATTATTATTATTACTTTTATTACTTCTATTTATTTATATTTTTTATATATTTCTTTATTTTTTTTTAATTATTATTACTTTTATTATTTATATTTATTTATATTTTTATTATCATTTTTATTATTTTCATTTTTTTTTTTGTTTTTTGTCTAGTTGTTTATCTGTTTATTTTACTTGTGTGGTGGAGAGTGTGATTTTTTTTTTTTTTTTTTTTTTTTTTTTTGTCTAATTATGTATATAATTTTTATTTTTGTGGAAATTTTTTCATTTTTTTTATTTGTTTATTTGCTTGTTTATCGGAAAATGTGTTTGTTTTATTATTATTATTATTTTTTATTATTATTATTTTTATTTTTTTATTATTTTTTATTATTATTATTTTTATTTTTATTATTATTATTTTTATTATTTTTTTTTGTCTATTTGTCTATCTGTTTATTTGCTTGCGTGTTTTAAAGCGTAAGTTTGATTTATTTGTTTATTTGCTTATTTGTGCGCTGGAAAGTGTGTTTGTTTGTTTGTTTTTAGTCAATTGATTAATCTATTTACTCCTTTGTTTATTTTTGGAGTTTATGAGTTTATTTGTCAAAATATTTGTTTATTTGTTTACTCGTTTGTTTGGTGAATGTGAGTTTCAATTTTCTATTCGTTTGTTTGTTCATTTATTTCCTTATTTATTTGTAAAATTGTGAGTTTCGATTTTTTTATCTCTCAGTTAATTAATTAAATGATTAAGAATCCAAAGGGAAAGAGAAAGAAATATAGAAAATAATAATAATTGTTAAAAATCGAAACAGAACTAAAAGTAAACATAAAATAAATTTTAAAAATCAACACCAACGCCACACTCACTACACCCCCCCCCCAAAAAAAAAAAAATCAAAACACAAAAAAAAATAACAAAGAGAAAGATGGAAAGAAACAAACACAGCTAAAAAAAACAAAAACAACAACAACAAAAACCGAAAAAAAAGAAAGAAAACTAGAGAAAAAGAAATGAAAAAAGAAAAAGAACCAACATTTTAAAAAGCATTAAAAAATCATTCACAAAGAACCAAATAAAAAAAAAATAATAAAAAAAATCATAAAAAATCACACACACACCCCAAAAAATAATAATAATAAAATAAATAAAATGATAATAATAATAATAATAACAATAACAAAACCTCAACACGAACGCCACACTCACTACACAATCCTGCAGAAGGACAGCAGTCGATTGATATTATTGACAATCCAGTCGAAGAGCCTCCCGTACATAGCCTTGGCCATGGCGTCCCTCGTGCTCACCGCCTCCTCCACCGTGTTGTTCCTCGTGATGATTTCGCCCTTCGTCACCACGCTGTTGGAGGTCAGAGCGTCCGCCAGGTCAGCGGGGTCGATGCCTAGCAGTTCCGATACTGGAGGGAAGAAAGGAAGGGGGGGGAGAAGGGGAGGGTGGGAAGGAGGAAGGAGGGGAAAAGGGGAGGTGGGAGGACGGGAAGGGGGGAAAGAGGGTGGGGGGTGTAGGGGGTGGGAGGGAGGGAGGGAGGTGGGAGAGAGGGAAGGAGGGAGGGAGGGAGGGAGGGTGGGAGGTGGGAGGGAGGGTAGGAGGGAGGGAGGAGGAGGAGGAGGAAGGTTATTATTATTATTATTATTATTATTATTATTATTATTATCATTATTATTATTATTATCATTATTATTATTAAGCATAGATTTCCCCCCAGACCGTCGAGTTTTTTTTGAAAGAGCTGAAATTTCGATTTTAAATTCGATCCACACGATTTTTTAAAAAGTTATTATAAGTACACGAGATTATTTTTATTATAAGTACATGAGAAATTCCAATTCTCCCCCCCCCCCACTCCCCACCCTTCATCATCATCCCCTCACTTCCTCTCACCTCCCTTCACCCACGATTTTTTTTTTTTTTAATGTTATCATAAGTACACAAGAAACCCAATTTTTACCCCCTCACCCCCACCCACCTCCACCCCTCCACCCCCTCACCTCCACCTTCCCACCTCCACCCATCACCCCCCCTCCACCCTCCCACCCATCACCCTCCCACCTCCACCCATCACCCCCTCCAACCTCCACCCCCCCACCCACCCCCACCCTCCCACTCCCACCCCCTCCACCCACCCACCCACCCACCCCTCCACACCCACCTTCCACCCTCCCACCCACCCTCCTTACCGATCTTAATCTGCTCCACATTCTTAACCGCCGCCTGCTCCATGTTATCCTTATCGATCGTCTGATAAAACTCGACGTCTCCCAAGTTGATGATTGCCGCCAGGATCCTGTACACGGAGTCCAGTTCGTCGTCTCGGAAACCTAGGGAAGTGAAACCCTCGACCACTTTGTTGAACTGCTGGACGGCGGCCTGGGGTGGGTTTGGGTGGGTTTGGGTGGGTTTTGGGTGGGTGGGTGGTGGATGGGTAGGGGGTTTTTGGGTGGGTGGGTTTGGGTGGGTTTGGATGGATTGGTTGGGTGGGTTTGGGTGGGTGGGAGGGTTTGGGTGGGTGGGAGGGTTTGGGTGGGTTGGGTGGGTGATTGGTTGGTTGTTGTTGTTGTTGGTGGTGGTTGGTTGGTGGTGGTGTTGTTTTTGGTTGTTTGGTTGGAGGTAGGAGGGAGGGAGGGAGGGAGGGGAAGGGGAAGGAGAAGGAGAGAAAAGAGAAAAGAAAATCATTTAATGACAGCTATTGAAACAATTATAATAAAGCGTGTTTGATTTAGTGAATTAATCAACTCATTCATTATTCATCTCGATCTTCTTTGCATTCATGTTTTTTTTTTTTTGTCAAAAAAGAAGAAATCTCACAAACAAATATAATAAAAAAACGAAAAAAAAAATACAGACAAGCACACAAAGGCACGCACGCACACGCACGCATACACGCACACACACACACACACACAGACTCTTACCCACCCCCACCACACACATACACACACTCTTACTCTCACCCCCCCCACACACTTATCCCTCCCCCCCCACACACACACACTCTTACTCCCCCCCCCCACACACACACACACTCTTACACACACACACACACACACACAGCCAACTACACTCGCTCTTACCCCCTCCCCCACACACACACTCTCACACACACACACACACACAGCCAACTACACTCACCTCACTCTTCTCCTTGCTCCAGGCTGCACCGGCAAGATACCGGTGCTTATCCCGCTTGCTCTTGTCAAGACTGTATTGCATCAGCTTGTTCTCGGCGTCAAGACCGTCATACAAGTAATAGAAGATGTGGAAATTCTGCTCACCCCTGGAAACCATGTGAGAGCTACTTTGCATGATTATATTGACGTTCACATTAATAATTACGGTTTTCCCTACCTGTCCGTATACAGCCTGGTTTAAGAATGGATGTGTAGATATGTGGATATATGTACACATCTTTTATCTATTTTTTTTTAAAGTTATCAACATCTATATCTATAGCTATATATATATTTTGTCATATATACAGTCACGGCTACGCTTATCTATGTTTGTTTAAGTTTGTATCGATCTATTTGTCTATCCATCAATCTATTTATCATGTAATGTGCCACTTTACTTTTGTAACAACATTTGCGATATAAATACTTTATGATCATGATTATCTACAAATACATATATATAAATCATTATCATCAGCATATATAAACATAAATATATATTCACAACATAACATAAAGTATGTACACACGTACACATATTACATGATTATGTCCATACATACATACATAAATACATATATACTTACAATATATACACAAGCACACTCTAGCCTACTTTGAGACTTCTATAAGCACTGTAAAAAATAAAACTAATCTAAAATATCTACATAGTTCTGAACTAGACTTTCTATACAGTGATTTTACTGAGGAAATGTGGCCACCAAAAAAAAAAAAAAATACTTTTGATGCTATAATGCTTCTTCAGGCCACATACACTAATGATAAAAATTGCTGACACATCTAATAGCGGTCAGGTCACCTGGTGAACTGAACCCATACAACCTTGGTCAATGATTCGCGCTTTCCCGGAGAGGGAGGGAGGCAGAAGGGACGAGGGTTAAATAAACGTGTTGTGAACATGCTTGGGAGATGAGGGTGCCAATCATGGTTAAATATATATATATATTCTTTTAAATATATATATTTTTAATGATGTTTTGATCATGAGGTGACTTCTGATTAGGATAATGTGAGAAAATGATATGCTTGAAACACAGTTAGCGAGCGAGGTTGCGAGTAAGCCAAAATTGCCAAAAAAAGGGAGAAAAAAAATCCCTTTTTTCCTTCTATGTATCTTCAGTACATCCAAGGACACGAGTGTATTTATCTTGCACTCACACTCTCGCTTGCAATCATGCATTTCATATATTTTATTAATTTATTTGACTTTTTTTTTGTTTTTTGCTTTTCACCTAATCTTTCATGAAAAAAAAAAAAAAAAAAAAAAAAAAAAAAAAAAAAAAAAAAAAAATATATATATATATATATATATATATATATATATATATATATATATATATATATTATATTTACATATGAAAGGGTTGGGCTTGTAATGTGAATCACTGGTGGTTATTGACCTGTGTTTTTATGATCTTAATTGGCTAATATTTTTTCTTATAATAGAGGGTGTCAGCCATATTGTATGTACGTACGTGCGTGGGCGGGTGGGTGCGTGCGTACGTATATATGTGCGTGCGTGCGTGCGTGAGTGCGTATATACGTGAATGAGTGTGAGTGAGTGAGCGAGTAAGTGAGTGAGTGAATGCGTGCGTGAGTGGGTGCGTACGTATATACGTGTGTGCGTGAATGGGTGCGTGAATGCGTGCGTGCGTGCGTGCTTGAATGATTGGGTGCGTGCGTGCGTGCGTGCGCGGGTGCATGCGTGCCGACGAAGGATTTAGGTGAACAAGTTATAAACAAAACAGCGAAGGGAAGGACAGGAAACCACGCGATTACGCCGAAAGCCTTTTCGCTCTTCTGCTTCATCCCTCGGTGAAGCGATGAAGCGAGAAAACCTAATCGTGCGCTTCCTGTTCGTCCTTTCGGGCTGTTTATACTGCGTGCGTGCTTTCGTGTAAAGCCTGCGTTAGTGCGTGTTCGTGTGCTTGCCTGCCTGAGTGCGTGCCTTCCTGTAAAGCCTGCGTTAGTGCGTGTTCGTGTGCTTGCCTGAATGCGTGCCTTCTTATAAAGCCTGCGTTAGTGCGTGTTCGTGTGCTTGCCTGCCTGAATGCGTGCCATCGTGTAAAGCCCACGTAAGTGCGTGCTCATGTGGTGCTGAGTGTGTGCTGGTTATGCCCGTGATTGTGTGTGCTCTGAGTTGAATAAAGCCACGTGAGTGCGTGCTCATGTGGTTTGCCTGCGTGTGTGCCTGAGTATAAAGCCCACGTGAGTGCGTGCTCATGTGGTTTGCCTGAGTGTGTGCCTGAGTATAAAGCCCACGTGAGTGCGTGCTCATGTGGTTTGCCTGCGTGTGTGCCTGAGTATAAAGCCCACGTGAGTGCGTGCTCATGTGGTTTGCCTGCGTGCTTGCGCGAACGATACAGAGCCCACAACGTGCCAGAAATCTCGCTACTCACTTCGCCTGGTGAACTACCCTCGACTGCTCCAGGAGGTAGACGGAAATCTTGGCTCCCGTGATCTTGCCGAGGCGGGTGTAGGTCAGCTCCAGGTACTTTCCGAACCTCGAGGAATTGTCGTTGATTCCCGTCTTGGCGTTGCCGAAGGCTTCCATGATGGGGTTCACTAACAGGATCTTGTCCTCGAGGTTTCTGTTGGGTGCCTGTGGGGTAGGGGGAAGGAGGTTAGGGAGGAGGAGGAGAGGGGGGGGAGGAAGAGGGAGAAAAGATTGGGTTTAGAGAGCGAAGGGAGAGATAAAGGGGCGGGGGTGAGGGGTGTATATAACACGGATATAGATAGTCTTTTGTTTTTTTTGGGGGGGATTCGTGTGCTAAACATGTTTTGGTTTAGATTACTGAGGAGAAAAAAAGAAGAAAGAGGAAATAATCGATGGATTGTGAATATATTTACGAATGGAAGAGGAAGGAAGTGGATGATTATAACCCAAGGTGTTTCCTGTATTATTTAATCTTCATATTTAATCGACCTCGTTAAACTTTCTATTTCTCTCTCTCTTTCTTCCCTTTCTTCTTTCTTTCTCTCTCTCTCTCTCTCTCTCTCTCTCTCTCTCTCGCTATCTTTCTCTCTCTCTCTCTCTCTCTCTCTCTCTCTCTCTCTCTCTCTCTCTCTCTCTCCTCTCAATCTCTCTCTCTCTCTCATCTCTCTCTCTCTCTTCCCTCTTCTCTCCTCTCTCTCTCTCCACTCCTCTCTCTCTCCCCACTCCTCTCTCTCTCTCTTCCTCTCTCTCTCTCTCTCTCTCTCTCTCCCTCTCTCTCTCTCTCCCTCTCCTTCTCTCACCCACCACCATCCAAAAACAACAACAGTCTCCCCCCCTCCGTGCTGTCCCTCACCTTGCCGAGCGTGACCAGCTGTTTGAGCAGGAAATTTGCACTCTCCGTCTTCCCGGCCCCCGACTCCCCCGATATAACGATGCACTGCTGTTGCTTCTGATGCAGCATCGTGTGGTAGCTGTTGTCTGCCATGGCGTAGATGTGAGGCGGGTTCTCGCTCTTGCCCATACCGCGGTGCATTCGGGACTCCTGTTGGGGGTTGTAAGGGGCTGGTATAAAAGGGTGTTGTAAGGGGGTGATATAAAGGGATGTAAAGGTGTGTGTGTGTGTGTGTGTATGTGTGTGTGTGTGTGTGTGTGTGTGTGTGTGTGTGTGTGTGTGTGTGTGTGTGTGTGTGTGTGTGTGTGTGTGTGTGTGTGTGTGTGTGTGTGTGTGTGTGTGTGTGTGTGTGTGTGTGTGTGAAAATTGGTTATTAGGATTAGGGGTGGTATGAAAATGGGGGTTTATAAGGGTGGGTCGGTGTGTTTATTTATTTATTTATTTATTTATTTATTTATTTATTTATTTTATAAGATGTGTGTGTGGTGGTTGTATTTATTTGAATGTCTAGCTGTTTGTTTGTCTGTCTTTTGTCAGTCTGTCTATTTGTGTTTGTATGTGTGACTGTTTGATTGTCTGTTTGACTGTCTGTTTATTTGTCTGTCTGTCTATCTATCTACTTATGTATATGTTTATATAGACACTCACAGAGACCAATAATCTTCATACATTAATGATTTTTGTCTTTCGAAAGACAAACCATCCATCTCTAAATTAATGTTACAAATCTCAGTCTCCCTTCATACCTATGTCAAAAACAACAACAACAACAACAACAACAACAACAAAAAGACAGGAATTTCTCTAAATATATATATATATATATATATATATATATATATATATATATATATATATATATATATTTCTCTTAACGAGAGCATGATCAAATATTAAGTTTAATAATAATTCATACTCAGTAAAAATACGAAGATCAATATTAATTACTTTCTTGAAAATTTGGGAGGGAATTATATTCATGGCTGCATGGGAGGAGTGGAAAAAAGGACCAATTTCATAAAAGGGGCGTGGTTAAAAAAAAAAAGGTTAAGAACTACTGATCAACCTTTTTCCCTCTCTCCTCTTCATTCCTTCCTCCCCTCTCCCTTCCTCCCTCACCCCTCCTTTCACTCACTCCTCTCTCCACCCCTCCTTCCACTCACTCCTCCCCTCTCCCTCCCTCCCTCCCCCCTCCCCTCTTCCATCCACTCACTCCTCTCTTCTCCCTCTCTCCACCTCTCCCCTCTCCCTCACTCACTCTTCCCACTCCTCTCCTCCCCCTCCACTCCTCCTTCACCCTTCCCCCTCACCCTTCCCCTCTCCCTCCCTCCCTCCACCCCTCCTCCCCTCCCCCCATCCCTCCCGTCCACCCCTCCCTCCACTCACCTTCTCTCCGTAAACCCCAATCTCCTTAAAGGGGTTGACTGCGATGAGGATGTCCCCCATGTACGTGTAGATCTGGTTGGTGTCATAGCGGCGGTTGAGGTGGTCCACGATGATCTCCTGGTGGGGGAGAGGGCGGTTTGGTGAGCTGTGGTGGTGATTTGGTGGTGATGAGGTGGTTGGCGGTGAGGCGGTGAGATGGTGGTGGTTGTTGGTGATGAAGAAGTGGTTGGTGTTTTAGTGGTTGCTGGTGGCTGGTGCTGTCTTAAGCGAAGGTCACGCTAGTCTACCTATACGCTACCTATATTTTAGATTAGGAATGTGAGGTAAAAATAAGAGGCTCAGGAAAAGTGAAATATGCATATTTGTGGAGAGTCGATGTGCGTAGCTCGGGGATTCATTGCTTTTTTTTCATCCATTAATGTTCTTTTTCACATTCCTGGTATTATAATCCTTGTGACTGGTGTTCCGCAACGGTTCTTTGACTCTCATTTTTTCCAACAAGGCGTAAATAACTCCCAAAGAGAACTCCATGCTTTTGACGTGTCGAAGTGTTCATTAGTCAAATGAACGTTTATCCGAATTAACATTTAATGAGACATCGTTGTTCGATGCAATATATCTATTTGTCTAATAATTCTCTTTTTATCATGATATATAATAATTTTTTGAAGATTCTAAGTAATGAGTTTACCAGTAATTATATTATAGTTTTTGTTTCGGCAATATCTTTCAGCTCTAGGCAGGGATGAAATGCCGACAGAGCGATTTTCGCGCTGCGGAGGGATTTTCACCTCGGATCCGTTTACAGCAAGGGAAACATCCAGTTCTGTAAAGGTAAGTGGTGATTTTAGTGATGAATGGCGGTGTAGTGATTGTGGAGGGCGGTTTGGTGAGCTATGGTGGTGATCATTCACTCTTCACTACCTACCACCCACCTCCGAGAGCTCCTCCTCCCCTCCCCACGCCCCATGTACCTCCTCCTCATGCCCTCAACCCACCCATGACCCACCCCCATCCCCTCACCCCCACCTTCAACCTCCCTCACCCCTACCCCCACCTCACCCAACCCACCTCCGAGTTTTTTTGTTTTTTTTTGACCCTCAAAACCCTTTACCCACCCACCCCACTCCCTCTCCCCTCTCCTCGCCCGCCCAACCCGCCTCCCCCCACATCCCCTCCCTAAACCAATCCCTCCCCCCTCCCCCCACCCCCAACCCCACTCCCAACCCTCTCCCACCCCTCCTCCACCCCCTCCCCCAACCCCATCCCTCCTCCACCCCCTCCCCCAACCCCACCCCTCCTCCACCCCCTCCCCCAACCCCCATCCCCCTCACCCCCCTCTCCCCCAACCCCATCCCTCCTCCACCCCCTCCCCCAACCCCATCCCTCCTCCACCCCCCTCCCCCAACCCCATCCCTCCTCCACCCCCCTCCCCCAACCCCACCCCTCCTCCACCCCCTCCCCACCCCATCCCTCCTCCACCCCCTCCCCCAACCCCACCCCTCCTCCACCCCCTCCCCCAACCCCATCCCTCCTCCACCCCCTCCCCCAACCCCATCCCTCCTCCACCCCCTCCCCCCACCCCTTTACCTCCGAGAGCTTCTCCAGGCTGGCCAGATCATCCACCCCCTCCCCCTCCCCCTCCCTCCCCCCCCTTTACCTCCGAGAGCTTCTCCAGGCTGGCCAGGTCGTCCACCCCCTCCCCTCCCTCACCCCCCCCCCCCTTTACCTCCGAGAGCTTCTCCAGGCTGGCCAGGTCGTCCATCCAGATGGGCGTTCGCTTGGTCTTGCGGTCCGCCTTCAGCGCCCCCCCTTTGATCGTGGCCTCGGGGTCCTTCTGCACCAGCTGGTTCTTCGTCCTCAGGTCGTCCTGCAGCTGGATCAGTTGGCGGCGGATCTGGTGGATTTCGGGGGGGGGGGATTAGTGGATTTGGTGGATTTGGGGGGGGGGGTTAGTGGATTTGGTGGATTTTGGGGTGGTGGTGGATTGGGGGATTAAGTGGAGAGGGTGGGTGGATTGGGGGATTAAGTGGAGAGGGTGGGTGGATTGGGGGATTAAGTGGATTGGTGGATTAAGTGGATTTGGTGGGGTGGATTGGGGGATTAAGTGGATTAAGTGGAGAGAGGGGGTGGGTGGATTAGTGGATTAATGGAGAGGGGGTGGATTGTGGATTGGATTAGTGGATATGGGGGTGTATTAGTGGATTGGATTAGTGGATGGTGGAGTTGGGGTGGATTAGTGGATAGGGGGATGGATTAGATTAGTGGATGGGGGGTGGGTGGACTTGGATAAGTGGATGGAGGAGTTGGGGTGGATTAGTAGATAGGGGGGTGGATTGGTGGATTAACCGGCATATTTAAGCAAACCAATCTTCTTTTCTTCCTTTTTTATTGATAAATAAATCAGCAAATGATAAGAGATCCATCCATTTTTACAATACAGTTCTTTAACTATCTATCTATCTATCTATTTATCTATTCATCTTTCAGTGTGGCTAACTATCTATCTACCTATCAGTCATGAAGTATGTATATATCTATCAGTCCCTTTCTACATTCCTATTTTGGAGTATGTATATCCATATGTCTGTGTGTTTATTTATGTATGAATCTACCGCTCTATCCGTCTATCAGACAATAAGTCTGTCTATCTATCTATCTATCTATCTCTCTTTTTTTCTTTCTCTCTTTCTTTTTCTCTTTCTCTTTCTCTTTCTCTCTCTCTCTCTCTCTCTCTCTCTCTCTCTCCTCCCTCTCTCTCTCTCTCTCTCTCTCTCTCTCTCTCTCTATCTATTTATCTCTATCTCTCTTTCTTTCTTTTTTTTCTCTTTCTCTCTTTCTTTCTCTCTCCCCCCTCTCTCTCTCTTTCTTTCTCTCCTTCCCTCCCTCCCATCCTCCCTCCCTCCCCCCTCTCTCTCTAGATATTTATCTATCTACCTCTTTCTCTCTCTCTCTCCCTCTCTCTCCCTCCCTCCCTCCCTCCCTCTCTCCCCGTCCCTCACCATCTACCTCTCCATCAACCAACCATCCCTACCCACCCATCCAACACACACACACACACACACACACACACACACACACACACACACACACACACACACACACACACACACACACCACACACACACACACACACCACACACACACACACACACACACACACACACACACACACACACACACACACACACACACACACAACACACACACACACACACACACACACACACACACACACACACACATACTCACCTCCTCCGGGTTATTAGGCACACTCTTTATAAAAGGATGTAGGAGCAGTTCCTTTGGCGTTACTCTCTGCTCGAAATCCTTCACGAGACATTCGGCCACGAAGTCATTGAATTCCGCTGACCATTCGATAGGGCGCTCGACACTCGGTGGGGGGTTTCTGGGTATCTGCAGAAGAAGTTTGAAGGAAGTTTGAACGAAGTTTGAAGGAAGTTTGAAGGAAGT
>NC_051395.1:50764344-50774344 GCF_015228065.2 Penaeus monodon | reverse complement strand
GGGTTTGGGTGGTTTGTTAAGTTGTGGGATGCGGGTTGGGTGGTTTGTTAAGTTGTGGGATGCTGGTTGGGTGGTTTGTTATGGTTGTGGGATGCTGGTTGTGTGGTTTGTTAAGTTGTGGGATGCGGGTTGGGTGGTTTGTTAAGTTGTGGGATGCTGGTTGGGTGGGTTGTTAAGTTGTGGGATGCTGGTTGGGTGGTTTGTTAAGTTGTGGGATGCGGGTTGGGTGGGTTGTTAAGTTGTGGGATGCGGGTTGTACAGTTTGTTAAGTTTGTGGAATATTAACTGTGTAGTTTATCACAATGTTGATTGTGAGTTGGTTAAGCTTGTGAAATGTTGACTGTATAGTTTAGTAAGTTTGTGGAATAAGTTGGGTAGTTTGGTTGATGAAAGTTGTTTGGTAGTTGTGGGAGGTTTGTCTTGTTTGTGGGATGCTGGTTGTGTGGTTTGTTAAGGTTGTGGAACATTAATTGAAAAGTTTATTACGTTTGTGGAACGTTAATTGTAAAGTTTATTAAGTTTGGGGAATGTTATTTGTAAAGTTTATTAAGTTTGGGGAACGTTATTTGTAAAGTTTATCAAGTTTGTGTAATGTTAATTGTAAAGTTTCATCAAGATTATGAAACCTTAATGGTAAAGTTTATTTAGTTTATAGAATCTTAATTGCTCTAAAGTTTATTGCATTGACTTTTAACACTTAAACTTGTCGACTTTACTGATACCCTAATAAAGTTGATTCATTGAAAGTAAGAGAAAGGTTTATCCAGACGCACTGACTGTTTATAGTAAAGTTTATCCAGCACACCGCCTTGTAAATAGTTTACCCTGTGTTAATAGTATAGTCTGTAGTATAAGTATGTTGACAGCTATTGTTATGTGAAATGAATCTTATATTTTGTTGCGGGGAGAGCTTATAGTAGAGTTATTTTTTTTATAGTCAAGCAAAACCAACTGTCATTTCGCGCCGCAATGTTTATGCTCTGGAAAAAAAAGTAAACGTTTTGCTCAATATACATAATTTGGGATTGGTGGCATATGAGTGATATATTCCTTGATAATAATCCGAGATATGCTCTTTTGTTTTTTTTTCCCCCTGTTTTTCTTTCTTTCTTTCTTTCCTTCTTCCTTTGATCCCCGTTTTTTTTTTCTTATAATTCGTACTGACGAAGTACAAGTGCTTGTATAGACACACATGCATGAATGCACTTGTGTGTATATGTACAAACACACACACACACACACACACACACACACACACACACACACACACACACACACACACACACACACACACACACACACACAGACACACACACACACACACACACACACACAGTCACATATGGCTATGTATGTATACTGTATGTGTATACATACAACACACACAAAAAAAAAACACAATAACTGTGCCAATTCTCTCTCGAAAGAAGATGATGAAGGAAAAAAACAAAACAAAAAAAAACAACCAACCGGTTTCCCTCCCTCCCTCCCTCCCCCCCTGCCCCTCCTCCCTCCTCCTAAACCCCACACAGCTTGCTAATCTCACGAGAAGCACTTACATCAATGGTTTCCTTGAGAATGTAACCAAGCTGCTGTTCCGTCAGTCTTTGGCCTCGCCTTATGAGCGCTTGGACGAGGTCTGTTACTGAGCCTCGAGGACACAGCTGAAAGGAAAATTAATACCATGGTTATGTTAGGATTTTTATTACTGTTGATAATAATGGTGTTGAGAGGACGATGCTGAAAGGAGAATTATTATTATGGTTATGTTAGGATTTTTATTACTGTTGATAAAAATGATGTTGAGAGGACGATGCTGAAAGGAGAATTATTATCATGATTATATTGAGATTTTTATTACTGTTGATAATAGTGGTATTGATAGGACAAAGCTGGAAAGGGAATTGGCATGACAGGAATTTTACTGCTGCTGGTAATAGTTAATGGTTAATGGTTAGAACAAGTAAATATACTAGACTCGATGTTGATAATGACGGTAATAATGATAATGACAGGACAAAGCTGCGAGGGGAATTAACATGAGGATGATAATAGGAGTTTCATTGTTGGTAATAATGATAGTCATAATGATAATGACTGCAGAAAGTTGGAAGATAAATTCATGTGAATTATATCTATATCTATATCTATATATACAACATATCTATATCTACTTTTATCTATATCTACATCTACATGCAACATATCTATATCTACATTTATATCTATATGGATATATATCTAGCTGCAAGGAGAATTAATATGGTTATTTCATCAGCAACATATCTACAACTACATCCATATCAATATATATAAATGTTTAACTAGAAGGAAAATTAACATGAATATTTTAGGAGTTGATAATGCAGTGATAGTGCGGTGTCTTCGATAATAATGGAACTATAATACAAAGCTGGGAATAGAATTAACACGAAAATGTTTGGAATTTTATTGCTTTGATAATAATGACGGTGGCAGAGATAATGACACGACAAATCTGGGAGGCAATAGATAGGATGATAAAGGTATGAGTCTACACTTGTTGATGATAATGATGGTGCAGTGTCAGTGATGATAATGGTACTAATGGTAATGGTAGTAGAAGCTAAAGTTTTAGAGATAATAGCGATAATAAAAGTAATGAAAGCTAAAAAAATGATAATGATATTGGTGATAATAAAAATCATAAATATGATAATGGTAACAATAACAGCAACAGTGGTGACAATAATTATGATGATGATGATGATGACAATAATAATAATAATGATAATAATAATAATAATGATAATAATAATAATAATAATAACCATAATAACAACAACATTAACAATAAAAATAGTCTCAAATATATCTCGAAATAGGAAGTAAGTTCCACGAATGTTACTGCCACGTCAGGGAGACACAAAAAATTGCCATGACTTCACTAACCACTAATTCTCTCTAGTAAGTTATATTTAACTATTGCTTTTCATTGGAAGATAATGTTGCCAATTCAAGTTTTACGAAGAGAAACCTGTCTTACAAATTGTTAGGCAAAATACCTTTCTCACTTTTCGATACGCTAATTGGGTCTTTCGTCCCTCAACATTACAGAGCAATTTTCTCCTTTTTTTTCTCTAGCTTCCTGACTTACAATAATCGAAATTACTTTATTTTATTCTATTTTTTACCATTATGACTATTTTCATTATTATTATCTTTTTAAAATAAGATTGTTTGAATATTTCACAATTCTTAACAGTGTTTACTATTTTGTCTGTGTTTTTGTTCTATTGTAATGAATACTTTTTCTTTTTTGTTCAGTTTCTACTAAACCACAAGATATATTCGCGATGTATACTCCAGGCGTCTTGCAAGGTTAAACAATCTAACACAGAAAATATAAATGTTGCACTGCAATTTACGTCTCATTTCCTTTAGCAAAAACCTTGTGCATTAGAAACTTCTCTCTCTCTCTCTCTCTCTCTCTCTCTCTCTCTCTCTCTCTCTCTCTCTCTCTCTCTCTCTCTCTCTCTCTCTCTCTCTCTCTTTCTCTCGCTCTCTCTCTCTCTCTCTCTCTCTCTCTCTCTCTCTCTCTTTCTCTCTCTCTCTCTCACTCTCTCTCTCTGGCATTTAGAAGTACAATAAACATTTACGAACCTTTTCACACACTATCAACCCTACTTTCAGAGCGTTTATAAATACGTTTATCAAATACCTCTTTTATAAATAACCATTACATGTGAATTCCTTCTAATCTTTTATTTATTTACTTATTTATTTATTTAATTTTGCAACAGCCTCCGTTCCTGTATTTCCACAATAACTAACCTGCCTTCTAATTCTCTGTAATGAAAAAAGGTAAAATAATAAATAAATAAAACAAGATAAAATAAACACTTAAAAAAGGGTCTTTTTCATTTCCTTCTGTCTCCAACGTCCTTCAAATATCGTAAAAATTTCACTCTCAATCAAACGCATTTTTTTTTTTTTACAACTTTCCCCAAACCGCAAAATAAACCCTATTTTCTACCATTGAATTTGAACTGATGTTTTCTTTTTTTTAGACTTTTTAAATCTTTTAGTTCTTTTGAAAAAAATAACGTTTTTTTCTTTTATTATTATCATTTTTATCTATTTGTTTGTTTGTTTATTTTCCCCCCTTATTTTACATTTTTACGTTTTTTTTATCCAAAATATGTGATAAAACTTTGATAAAAAACAAAAAAAGATGTGATTAAGTTTTTTTTCACCCAAAATATGTGATAAAACTTTTACTTAAAATCTGAAATATGTGATAAAACTTTGATTTAAGAAAATATATATGTGATTTTTTTCCCCAAAAATATGTGATAAAACTTTGATTTAAGAAAATATATATGTGATTTTTTTCCCCAAAAATATGTGATAAAACTTTGATTTTAGAAAATATATATGTGATTTTTTTCCCCAAAAATATGTGATAAAACTTTGATTTAAGAAAATATATATGTGATTTTTCCCCCCCCAAAATATGTGATAAAACTTTGATTTAAGAAAATATATATGTGATTTTCCCCCCCAAAATATGTGATAAAACTTTGATTTAAGAAAATATATATGTGATTTTTCCCCCCCCAAAATATGTGATAAAACTTTGATTTAAGAAAATATATATGTGTTTTTTCCCCCCAAAATATGTGATAAAACTTTGATTTAAAATAAAGATATGTGATTTTTTTTTTCAAAATATATGATAAAACTTTTACTTAAAATCCAAAATATTTGATTTTTTAAATCCAAAATATGTGATAAAACTTTTATTTAAAATCCAAAATATATGATTATATATATATATATATATATATATATATATATATATATATATATATATATATATATATATATATATATATATGATATAGAAAAAAAAACGATAATAATAACTTAATAAAAAGGTGTTTATGTAAAAAGAAAGAAATATTGGAAATAAAACAAAAAAACTTCCTTACCTCCAATAAATAGATAAATAAATTAGATAAAAGTAAGAAAAATAAATAGGAATATACACATACAATGATAATAATAATAATGATAATAATAATGATAATGATAATAATGATAATAATGATAATAATAATAATAATAATAATAATGATAATAATAATGATAATAATGATAATAATGATAATAATAATGATAATAATAATAATAATAATAATAATAATGATAATAATAATGATAATAATAATGATAATGATAATAATAATAATACCAGAAGGAAAAAGGCACATCCTCACCTACACGACAAAAAAAAAAAAAAAAAAAAATGGTGATGATGATGATGATGACGATCAAAACAAACTAAAAAAAGAAAAGAAAAAAAAAAAAGGCAAACTCGAGTCACCCTCCACGCCACAGGTCGTCCTCACCTCCATGACGATCCACGCCTGGTCCTCCTCCTGCTTGTTGCCGCGCTTGAGGAAGATCCCGTGGAAGGCCGGCAGGTTAGGGTGGAGGCTGAGGTCCCGGAGGATCAGGAACTCCTCCTCGATCTCCTCGAGGTTCTCTCCAATGTTCTCCATGATCTTGATGCCGACCAAGCCACCTGGAGGGAAGGAACGGACGGAGGTTGGAGGTTTGCTTGCTTGAGATTTGCGAAGTTCTGGCTTCGCCCGGGCCTTTCACTTATGGCCCGGCGAGGTTGGAGGTTGGTTGGAAGGGGAGGGGGAGGAGGGAGGAGGAAGGGGATAGGGGGAGGGAGAGGGGGAGAGGAGGGAGGGAGGGTGGGAGGGACGGAGGGAGGGGGGAGGAGGTGGAGGGGAGGAGGAACGGAGAAGGTTGGTTGGTTGGTTGGAAGGGAGGAGGGAGGGAGGAGGGGAGGGAGGGAGAGGAGGGAGGAGGTTGCTTGGTTGGTTGGAGGGAGGAGGGAGGGGGATGGAGAGGGGGATGGAGAGGAGGGAGGGAGGAACGGAGGAGGTTGGTTGGAAGGAAGGAGAGGAAGGAGGGAGGGGGAGGGAGAGGAGGGATGGAGGGATGGAGGGTAGGGAGAGGGGAGGGAGAGGGTGGGTGGGAGAGGAGGGAGGGAAGGGGAGGGATATATATATATATATATATATATATATATATATATATATATATATATATATATATATATATATATGATACGAAATGCTTAAGGAGATCTCTAATATCCCTTAATTTCCGATAAATATTGAAACGAATAAATAGATAAATAAATAAATAGATAGATAAATATTGCACGAAAGATATACACGGAAACGTTTTTTAATTTTTTTTAAGGTAAACTATAGTAAAACGATTGATTTCGATTAACTTTTTTCATAAATCTGAAAAATCAAAGAAAAAGAAAAACGTCGATGACAAGAATAACAGAAAAGAAGAAGAGGAGAGTTAAGAAAAAAAAAAAGAGGAAAAATAAATAAATAAAATAAATGTAACTTGCAAAGAAAAAAAAAAATAATAACGAGCAGTTTTGCAAAAAAAAAAAAAAAAATAATAATAATAATAATAAAAAAATAAATAAAAAATAAAAAATAAATTAAAAGTTTCAAAAGAAAGAACGAGATAAAAAGCTAAGAAAGAAAAATAAAAAAAGATAAAAACAGAGAGAAGAAGAAGAAGAAGAAAAAAAAAGACCAAAACTACGAAAAGAAAAAAAAGAAATAATAATAATAAATAAAACATAAACAAAAAAATAAAACAAGGAAAAAGAAAAATGTAAATGAAAGACGGAGAAGAAACAAGGGTAAGAACAAGAGAAGAAGAAACAGAATAAGATATAGAGTAAAAAACATACAAAACAGTAAAATTGATACAAAAAGAAAAGAGTAAAAACACTTATGCAAACTAGAAGAGTGAAAAAAATGTACTAAACAGAAGAGTAAAGAAAATAAATAAAGAAAAATTATATATAGATATATTTATATTTATATTTATATGAAGAGTATATATATATATATATATATATATATATATATATATATATATATATATATATATATATATATATATATATATATATATATATATATATTATTTTTTTTTTGTTTTTTTTTTTTTTTTTTTTTTTTTTTTTTTTTTGGATAATTAATCTTTACCCGTCTCACATATCAAATAATAAATCTTTACCCGTTTCACGTCTTAAAATAATCGATCTTCCTTAATCTTGACCCAATCTCCACCCTTTTCACACTATAATCACTGAATCTCTACCCGTCTCATATTTTGAATAAATTTTAAACTCTACTCCTATTTTAAACACTTAAATCACAATCTTCCCTGAATCATTAACATCAATCTTTCTCCATCTCACACTATAAACACTGAATCTCTACCCGTCTCATATATCAAATAGTCAATGCCTCACACTATGAACACTGAATCTCTACCCGTCTCATATATCAAATAGTCAATGCCTCACACTATGAACACTGAATCTCTACCTGTCTCATGGTCCTTTGCAGCGAAGACCTCTCCATACGTGCCCTCTCCGATGACCTCCAGGAGTTCGTAGCGCGTATTGGGGTCAGGCAGGTTGTCGAAGTCGATGTGTTGGCTCATACCCATGTACGACATCTTGGCAGGTGGAGGGGTATCTGTGTGGGAGGGAGGAAGAGAGAGAGATAAAGAAAAAGGAATTTTTTTTGGGGGGGTTAGTTTTGATGCGGGAGGTGGGGTGTCTGGGTGTGTGTGTGGGGAGGGGGGGGCGGGGAGAAGGGGTGGAGGGGGGGAGAGGGGAATGGGGATGAGAGGTTGAGTTGGGAAAGATAGTGGGGAGAGGAGGGAGAGAGAGAGGAGAGAGAGAGAGAGAGAGAGAGAGAGAGAGAGAGAGAGAGAAGAAGAGAGAAGAGAGAGAGAAGAGAGAGAGAGAGAGAGAGAGAGGAGAGAGAGAGAGAGAGAGAAGAAAGAGAGAGAGAGGGAGAGAAAGAGAGAGAGGGAGAGAAAGAGAGAGAGAGAGAGAGAGGATTTTGTTTAGTTCTGACGTGAGAAATCGGAAATATTTGGGGTAGGAGGGGGGGGGGGAAGGGATTTATTTCATTTGGGAAATTCTAAGAAAAGAGAAGATTCTTTTTAATTCCATCGCAACAGAAAAGAAATGTAAGGAAAAAGATAGATTTTGATTTTATCTTATTTGACAATTTTATTGAAACCAATGCTTAAATAAATCACTGTGGGGGGGGGGGGGTTGATCCTAAGCCTAGACAAAAGGTTGGCGATAGGAAGGGCATCCGGCTGTGGACAAGTCACGCTATGGATTAAGAACAAAAATAAAAAAGAGTATTCTATAAGTGATAACCCTATTTAACGAAGATGAAGCCAGGAGTAGAAGAAGATTAAAACAAAGCATTTGCATAAAAAAAACAATATATGTATATACTTTAAAAGATAAAATAATAATAATAATAATAATAATAATAGTAATATTGACGCAACGGAATCTAATCTCATTCTGTGCAAACTGTCATAACATCACGTACTGAAAAGAAGTTGTAACGAACATATACGTATCTTAACACGTCTGACCATTCTTAACCATAAAAAGGTAAACAAAGAGAAAAGAAAAAACAAGAGATAAACGAGAAATAGAATAAATAAAAATAAAAAGTGGCTGGTAAAGAAGTCATTAGTGAATAAATTAAGGTGAAGCTAATTTTGAGAGAGAAATTTCATGCTGGAGGAGACGTCTAGTTCAGTGTTAATGGACAGGTTACCGCGAAGGTTGTCTGTTATAGAGCTTGAGAAAATCTTTGATGAAAGAGAGAGAGAGAGAGAGAGAGAGAGAGAGGAGAGAGAGAGAGAGAGAGAGAGAAAGAGAGAGGAGAAAAGAGAGAGGAGAGAAAAGAGAAGAGAGGAAAAGAGAAAATAGAGAGGTAGAGAGAAAGAGAGGATAGAGAAAGGAGAGAAGAAATAGAGTAGATAAAGATAAGATATAGAAGTAGATAGATAGAAAGAGAGAGAGAGATGGATAGAGAGAGAGATGGATAGAGAGAATAGTGATGAGAGGAATGAAGAAGGAGAAGAAAAAGAAGAAAAACAACGAATGAATTTTGCATAAGCTCGGAGGGTTTTTGAAGCAATATAAAAGAAACAAGATACGCCGGTATCGGGTCACTGAAATATATTTACATACGATTTTATACTTGAACAGAGTTTGAGTTAAGCGTGGCTGAGGCGTTACCCTAAGCAAAGGTAAAACGTAGTGAAAGAAGAAAAAAGAAAAAAAAGGAGAGAGAGAGAGAGAGAGAGAGAGAGAGAGGAGAGAGAGAGAGAGAGAGAGAGAGAGAGAGAGAGAGAGAGAGAGAGAGAGAGAGAGAGAGAGAGAGAGAGAGAGAGAGAGAGAGAGAGAGAAAGAGAGAGAGAAAGAGAGAGAGAATATATATGTATATATATATGTATATACATTCATATATATGTATATGTATGTATATATATATATATATATATATATATATATATATATATATATATATATATATATATATATATATATATATATCAATGGGGCTGATAACCAATATAAAAAATGTAGCACTTTGGGTAATGAATAAAAATAAATAAATAAATAAATGTATCCTTTTGGCTAATAAACAAGAGAAAAAAAATATGTATCCCTTTGGCTAATAAACCAAAAAAAAAAAAAAGAAAACGTATCACTTTGAACAATAAACAAAAAACATTATGTAACACTGAACATATGGTAAAATTATCTTCCTAGTTACGGTTTCCTCTTATTGTGTTCAACGCTTATGAACACTCAGGTTACTTAGATGATTTAGAGAGTCCGTGTAGAGTAATTTAGTACAGTTAGTTATGAACGGGTCTTCCTTCCTTAAAGACGGTCTGTGTCACGCACTTAGCGTATGTTACGGGCTATTCGCTTAAGTGCGTGTTTTTATTATTATGTTTATTATATTTAATTGTATTTATCTGTTTATGTTGTTTGCCTATCATGTCTTGTTTTGATTCTTCCTCATCTGCTTTTATCTTGTTTTTCTTTATTTTTTCCTTATTTTTT
>NC_051395.1:50731844-50734344 GCF_015228065.2 Penaeus monodon | reverse complement strand
TCCTTTTTCTTTCCCCATTTTTCCCCTTTTCTTGGCTATTATTATTTTATACGCGTTGTATTTTTTGTGAATGTCATTTTCTAAGAGGCGTTTTTTTAGATAGATCCAAATGTCCGACTCAGTCGTCTCGAGAGAGACTAAAACAGAAGAGAGAGAGAGAGAAAAAAAAAAAACACAAACAAACAGGGCAAAGAAAAACAGTTCATTTTTCTCAAACCCACTTTCCCCTTAAAACGGCAGAATCGGGTCTTGTTCCCCGTTAAAGGGTAGAGCCCCTCGTCCCGAAATTAAACCGTATTATTTGGCGGTAAATATATTCCTCAATAAACCACAATAACCTGAACCTGAACCATGAACCAGAACTCTACACACGTGCTAAACTACTGTTAAACTGCAGAACCAAAGGAGATTCGCACAGACGCGCAGTTTCTTTCTGTCTCGCGTTTCAGTTCGTCAGTTTTTTTCTTTTTTTTTTTTTTTTTTCCCTTTTTTTTTTTTTTTTATTTTTTTATTTTTTTTTTTTCGGTTTTTGAATTTGTTCCCGCATCACTGCATACGAATATTCCGATTCCTCCGTAAATGACTTTTTTTGGAATTTGTTCTACTTTCTCTGGCTATTCTTGTTCTTTTTCCCTCCCTTCTTTTCTCTAATGTCTCCATCGTCCTCCCTGAAATCTGTCTGTACCTCCTGTCTCTCTCTCTCCTCATGGGTCTCTCGTCTCCTCCTGTCTCTCTCCTCATCAACGCCTCTCCCCCTCTATCTTCTCTTTTCTCCTTTTTCTCTTTCCCCGATCCATTTCCCTCTTTTCCTTTTCCACCCACCCCCCTCGTCTCTCCTCTGTATCTATCTTATCTCCCTCCCGCTCCTCTACCTCCCATCTCCATCTTCCTCTCCTCTCTCTCCTCATCTCTCTCGCCTCCATCAGCTCTCTCTCTCCCTCTCTCCTCCTCCCTTCTCATCATCCCATCCCTCGCCACTCTCTCTCCCTTCTCCACCTCGTCATCCTCCATCTCCATCCGTCTCCCTCCCTCTCCTTCTCTCTCTCCTAAACTCTCTCACTCTCTCCCCTCTCTCTCTCTGTATCTTATCTATCCTTAAATCTATCACTCTCTCCCTCTCGCTGTACTCCCCCCCTCTCTATCCCCCTCTCTCTATCATCTCTCTCTCTGGTATCTCCCTCTCAATCTCTCGTCTCACACTCGTCTCTCTCCTCTCTCTCTCCGTCTCTCTCACTACCCACATCGTCTCTTACTCCTCCTCTGTCCTCCTCGTCATTCTCCCTCGTCTCGTCTCTTTCCTCCTCTTTTTTGCTTTCCCCCTTTTCTCCTCTCCCTTCCCCTTCCTCATCTAATTCCTCTCTACTCTCCTCTCTCCTCACTCCTCTCTCACTCGTCTCTCTCATCTTCGTCTCACTCTCTCTCTCACTCTCTCTCTCTCTCGCTCTCTCAATCTCTCTCCTCTCTCTCCGTCCTCTCTCTCGTCTCCTCCTCCCATTCTCTCGCTCTCCTTCCTCTCCCTCCCTCTACTCTAACTCCTCTTCTCCCCCCCAAACTCTACATAACTCTGGGGTCTCTAATAACTCTCAAACTCGCTAGACCTCTCCCACCTCATCCCTCCACCCCACCCCCCCCCCTCCTCTCTCTCCCCCCGCCCCCCCCCCCCACCCCGCCCCCCTCTCTCTACTCCCTCCCCCCCACCCCCTCTCACTTCTTCCCTCCTCATTCCTCTCTAACTCTCGTCTCATCTCGTCTCTAAAACCCTCTCACCTAACTCTCTCTTCACTTAAAACTTAGAAATCTCTTTCCCCTCTCACTCTCTCTCACCCCATCTCTTTCTCCTCTCTCTCTCTAACTCCTCCTCTCTCCGTCTCCTTCTCTCCATTCAGTCTCTCCATCCTCCCTCGTCCTCTCTCTCTCTCTCTCTCTCTCTCAATCTCTCGTCTCCTCTGCCCTCTCTCTCTCTTCCCCGCCACTTTTCTTCTCCTCTCTCCGCGTCTCTCACACGGACGTCTCTCGGCTCCCTCATCCCTCTGGGTCCCGTCGCTCTCTTTCCTAGTTCTTTCTACTCTGTAGTCTATCTATCTATCTCCCTCCCTCCTCTCCCAACTCTCTCTCTCTCTCTCTCTTTAAATTTTTCGCATCACGTCATTCCGTAAATGACTTATTTGTATTTTCTTTATTTTCTTCTTCTTCTTATTTGGGCGAATAACAGACCGAGAGATGTCAAGGCATGTTCCCCCCCCCCTCCCTCCCCCCCCCTGCCCCCCCCCCCCCTTGTTTTTTTTTCTTGTAAATAACACGGTTTCACTCACTCACGACACCTGACGTTTACTCAACAAAATCAAAGACAAAAGTTGTAACTCAACCTTGTTACTCGCCAGCGTTACAGACGGGACTTGGGTCCTTTGACTTGACGTGACTTGACGTGACTTTGGCGTGACTTGACGTGACTTGACGTGACTTTGGCGTGACTTGAAACGCACCGACCGTTTTTTTTTTA
>NC_051395.1:50711844-50726844 GCF_015228065.2 Penaeus monodon | reverse complement strand
CAAACCCCCTTTGGTTCATCACATATCTTTCATCTCCTTTGCAACAACACTTCTCTTTTTCTTTTTCTTTCACATTAAATACAGACCAGCGGCGGCGAGCGCGCACACATACACCCTCTCCCTCTACCTCACACGGTTCCCCGCGTTACACTGAGCGAGAGACATCAACGCAGCGGCTGTACTACGAACCGGCGACGCGACAGCTGGTGGCCGGATGGGAGGGGGGGGGGGGAGATCACGTGACTTCTGTTTATTTTTTTGGTGGGCGTTTTGTTGGCTCTCTGGGTGTTTTCTGTCTGGTTTCTGTTTGGTTTCTGGTATCTGTTTGGTTTCTGTTGTTTTCTGTCTGGTTTCTGGTATCTGTTTGGTTTCTGTCTGGTTTCTGGTCTCTGTTTAGTTTCTGTCTGGTTTCTGGTCTCTGTTTGGTTTCTGTCTGGTTTCTGGTCTCTGTTTAGTTTCTGTCTGGTTTCTGGTCTATGTTTGGTATCTGTCTGGTTTCTGGTATCTGTTTGGTTTCTGTCTGGTTTCTGGTCTATGTTTGGTATCTGGTTTCTGTCTGCTTTCTGGTCTCTGTTGTTTCTCTGTCTGGTTTCTGGTCTTTCTTGATTCGTCTGTCTGTCTGTCTGTCTCTCTCTCTCTCTCTGGTTTCATTGTTTTGGATTTGTTTTGTTTTTGTTTAGTTTCGTCATTGATCACGGATTTATTTCTTTTCCTCTTTCTATTCTTTATCCATCTTTCTCTCTTCCTTTCTCTCTCACTTTGTCTCTCTCTCTCTCTCTCTCTCTCTCTCTCTCTCTCTCTCTCTCTCCTCTCCTCTCTCTCTCTCTCTCTCTCTCTCTCCTCTCTCTCTCTCTCTCTCTCTCTCTCTCTCTCATCCTTATCCTCCCTCCTCCCATTTTCTTTATTTCTCCTTCCCCCTTCCATCTTTCCTTCCTCTCCTTCCCTTCTCTCCCTTCCCATCCTCCTTCTTTCACTCCTCCTCTTCCTCTTCCTTCCTCTCTAGTTTCTTTTTTATTTCTCACGACGAGTTTCCTTCCTTTGTTTCCCTCCCCTTCCCCCCCCCACCCCCTCCTTCACTCCTCCCCTTCCTCTTTCGTGCGGATACCCCCTCCCCCTCTCCCTCCCTCCCTCCCTCTCTCGCTCTCTCTTTCATCCTATCCACTCCGTCTTTCTCTCCCGTTCCTTTCTTCCCTCTCCCCTACCCCCTTCCTCCCTCTTTACTGTCTTCCTCTCCCTCCCATTCCCTTCCCCTTCCCTTTCCCTCTCCCCTCCCTTTTTCTTTTCTCCCTCTCCCCCTTCCCTCCCTCTCCCCTCCCTCTTCCCCTTACCCCCCTCCTTCTTTCCCTCCTCCCTCCCCCCCCTCCCTTCCCCTTCCCCTTCCCCCCTCCTCTCTTTCCCTCCTCCCTCCCCCCTCCCTTCCCCTTCCCCTTCCTCATTCCCTCTTTCCCTTCCCCCTTTCCCCCTCCCTCCCTCTTTCTCCGTTTCCTCGTGAATGCTTCCCTGTGTATACGATCTTATCAGAGCGAGTCTGTTTTGACTTTCGACTCTGGTCTCCCTTTGTTTTGAATGACGTCATCGGTGGGAGTGACTTTTTAATTGGCTCTCTGGGTGTGACGTCATCGGTGACATCATCGGTGGGGGTGACGTCATCGGGATGAGTGACGTCATAGGTGTCAGGCTATTCTCGCGTTATCGTCATTTCATTATTGATTCATTTTATCTTATATATATATATATATATATATATATATATATATATATATATATATATATATATATGTTTACGTTGATGATGTCATGATGGTGATGATGTTGATGGTAATAGTGATAGTGAGGATGATGATGGTGATTATGATAATGTTTATGGAAATGCGGTGATGGTGATGACGTTCATGATGGTGTGATGATAATATAAATAATGATAACAATATATAAAGATAATCATGAAAATAGTAGTAACAACAATAGTAATGATAACGTAAATATGATGTTAATGATGCTGATAATAATGGTAATGATAACGATGATAATAGTACTGATAATATTAGTATTATCAATAATGGTAATAATAAAGATAATCATAATGATAATGATGACGACGATGATAATGATGATGATGATGATAATAATAATAACAATAATAATAATAATAATAATAATAATAATAATAATAATAATAAAGATGATGATTTTGATGATAATAATGACCAACAACAACAACAATAACAACAACAATAATAACAACAACAAAATGAGAATCATAACCATAACAATAATGATAATAATAATAATGATGATGATAATAACAATGTAATAATAATGTAATGTAGGTCAACGCTTGCTACAACCTTCCTTTTTCACATTTCTCTATGTATATATATGTTCCCTTCCCTTCCTTTCCTGTTCGATTTTACATTGGTTCTCATGGGTCACTTCTGTTTTGAGTTTGCGATTTGTTTAGAAGCGAGTTATTTCTCTGTTGATGGTTACTTGTATTGTTTTAGATTATCATATGTTTTTACTGCAGTTTTTTGTCACTTTTTCCTGTCTACTGAAGCCTTGTTTTCGTTTTAAGAAATGTCTACTTTAATATGATATTTTATCTATTGTAGGTGTTTCTGCCTACTCCACGTTAAATGTATATTTTTCATCTCTCTGTTATCTCAATAATAAGGTCATTTTATTTACGATTTTCTTGGCCTTCTTAAAAGTTTTTATACAAACTTAATTTTTTTGCGATGTTCGGCATGAGGTTATGACGTCACGAACGCCATAAATACGAGTCGCGTTGAGAAATCGCTTCATTCTCCTCGAAACAACGGCGTTTTGCTCTCCTCCCGGGTGATTTTTCCTCTCCTGACCTGGAGGTGGAAGACTCGGCACGTCCCTGACATCACGTCACACGGGAAAATAACGGGAAAATACGAGTCAAGTTCTGTTTTCCTGGTCGTTTTCATCGAGCGTAGGAGCTGGCCACGATTCTTTGTTTTTAATACAAACCAGAGTTTCATAGATTTTACATGGAACAGTCAGCCTATGAATATTATTGAATCTTAAATCTCTGCAATTGCTTCATTCTATTTAAATAATTTGTTTTGCCTTATTTTCATACGACAATGACGAGATATATATACGGAGAGTCGGTCGGTGAAACCATTAAAAGCATACTAATATTATGGCTAAAAATAATAATAATTTCAGAATCGCAATCGAAAGAGAATATACAGAAAGCTACATTAATAGACAGATACACACACCGGCAGATAGATAGAGAGACACAGTTATATAAATCGACAAACAGATAAATAGATAAAAATAGATGACAAATAGATAAACAAACGGAGATATAAAAGAAAAAAAAAAAAAAAAAAAAAAAACGTTTCATTTGACACAATAACTAAAAAATAGAGAAATAAATCAAGATATTACTTTTAAAAAAATCACGTGACCTGAGTTATGGAAGCCCGCTAGGCCTATGTAATAATTATGGGTCTTGAGTCAGTCCTTGTAATTATTCTGTACCGTTATGATCATGAGCGGGTTAACGAGAAATGAAAGAAAAAAGTCTAACCCACAAATTGAGTTAAAAAAAGAAGAAAAAAAACGGAAGAGAGAGAGAGAAAATAGAGTTATTTAACTCCCATACCGCGTAAGGAGAGAGAGAGAGAGAGAGAGAGAGAGAGGGGGGGGGGGAGGGGGAAGGAGGGGAGGGAAAAGAGAGAGAGAGAAGAGAGAGAGAGAGAGAGAGAGAGAGAGATGGAGAGAGAGAGGAAGAGAAAGAAAAGAGAGAGAGAGAGATAGAGGTAGATAGATAGATAGATAGAGAGAGAGAGAGAGAGAGAGAGAAAGAAAGAGTGAAAAAGAAAGAGAAACACAAAGAAAGAGAAGAAATAAAAACAGATATTTAAGCCGAGAGAGAGAAAGAGAGAAATATATATATATATATATATATATATATTATATATATATATATATAATATATATATATATATATATATATTATATATATCATTTTATTTTGTATATATATATATTATATATATATATATATATATATATATAAAATATATATATATTATAATATATATATATATATATATATACAGATATATACAGATATATGAATCAAATAACATCAAAATCGAGGACGTGAGAGAGAGAGAGAGAGAGAGAGAGAGAGAGAGAGAGAATAAAGATGGAAAAAATATATAGATAGATTAATAAATATATTAATTACGCGTCATAAGGTAAATTGACGAGATGAGACGATTTCTTTTTATATTTTCTTTTTTCTTTCTTTCTTTCTTCTTATTTTTTTTCACACAATTATGTAATATTGAGATAAACGTGTAAGTGCTTTGCCTTGCGAATAACCGACCCCGGCGTGGAATAGAGAAAGGGGAGAAATTGGTGAGAGAGAGAAATGAGGGGTGAGAGAGAGAGAGAGAGGAGAAGGGGGAAGAGAAGAGAGAGAAGGAGAGGGGAGAGAAGAGGGGGAAAGAGGGGAGAGGAGGAGAGGGAGAAAGGGAGGGGGAGAAAAATAGAAGGGGAGGGGGGGAGAGGGGGAGAGAGGAGAGTGGAGGGAGAAAAGAAGGAGAGAGAGAGAGAGAGAGAGAGAAGGGAGAGAGAGGGGGAGAGAGGAAGAAGAGGGAGGAGGGGGAGAGAGAGAGAGAAGAGAGGAGAGAGAGGAGAGGAGGAGAGAGAGGGAAAGGGGGGAGAGAGAAAAGGGGGAGGGAGAAGAGAGGGGGGAAGAGAGAGAGCGGGGGGGGGGGGGGGAAAAAAAAAAGAGAGGAGAGAAGAAAAGAATAGAAAACTCCTTTTTTGCTCCTCCTCTTTAAATCCCCCTCTCTGTCGTCTGTCTGTCTGTTTCGTCTCTCTCCTCTCCCCCCCCTCCCTTCCCCTCTCCCCCCCCTCTCCTCTCCTCTCTTCTCTATTTTTCTTATTGTTGTCGGTCTCTCTATCTTCTTCGTCTCTCTTCTCCCCTCTTCTTCTTCTCTCTCTTCCTTCTCTCTCCATTTCCTCCCTCCCCCTTCTCCTCTCTCTCTCCCTTTTTCTTTTCTGTCGTCTTATCTCTCTTTCCCCCTCCCCCTCTTTCTCTCCTCTTTCCCCTTCTCTCTCTCTCTCCTTCCTTCTTTTCTCTCCTCTCTCTTCTCTCTTCCCTCTTCTCCCCCCTCTCCTCTCTTCCTTTTCTCTCTCCCTCTCTCTCTCTCTCCTCTCTCTTTCCCTTCTCTCTCTCCCCTCTCCTCTTTCCTCTCTCTTTCTTTTTCTTCCCTTTTCTTCTCTCCCCTTTCCCCTCTCTCTCTCTTTTCGCTCCCCTCTCTCTCTCTTTTTCCTCCCCCCTCTTCTCCTCTCTCCCCTTCTCTTCCCCCCCCTTTTCTTTCCTCCCTCTCCCTCCCCCCCTCCTCCTCTGCACCTTTTCCCTTTCCCCTCCTCCATCCCCCCCCTTTTTCCTTTCCCCCCCTTTTTCCCCTCCAACCCCCCTCCCACTTTCCCTCTTTCGCCCCAAAACCAAAATTTCCTTTATTTTTTTTTCTTTTTTTTTAAACTCCTTTTCCCTTTTTTCAAATTTTCTTCCCCCTTTTTCCCCCCCCCCCCCCCCCTTTAAAAACCTTGTCTCACCCCCAAATAAAAAGTTAAACAAATTCGTTTTGTTTTTTTTTTTTCTTCCTTCCTTAATTTTTCGTCCTCGTCAAATGAAAAGAGAAGGGAGAGGAGGAGGAGGGGAAAGGGGAGGAGGGGAAAAAAAAGGGGGAAAAATAGGAAAAGGGGAGGAAGAGGAGGAGGAGGAGGAGGAGGAGGAAAAAGGAGGAGGAGGAGGAGGAGGAGGAGGGGGAGGAGGAGGAGGAGAAGGAGGAGGAGGAGGAGGAGGAGGAAGAGGAAGAGGAAGAGGAGGAGGAGGAGGAAAAGGAAGAGGAGGAGGGGGAGGGGAGTAGGAGAAGGAGGAGGAGGAGGAGGAGGAGGAGGAGGAGAAGGAGAAGGAGAAGGAGAAAGGAAAGAAGAAGAAAAAGAAGCAGACAAAAAAAAGAAAAAGAACAAGAAAGAAAGAAAGAAAGAAAAAAGAAAAAAAAGAAAAAAGAAAGAAACAAAGAAAGAAAGAAAAAGAAAAACAGAGAGAAAGGCGTGCTCAGTCAAAGGTTCATTGAAAGAAGGACAGACAGACCAATAAATAGATAAATAGGGAAAGAGAGAGAGCGTGTATAAGAGATAAATAGATAACGAGAGAGAGAGAGAGAGAGAGAGAGAGAGAGAGAGAGAGAGAGAGAGGAGAGAGAGAAAGTGGAGAGAGAGAGAGAGAGAGAGAGAGAGAGAGAGAGAGAGAGAGAGAGAGAGAGAGAGAGAGAGAGAGAGAGAGAGAGAGAGAGAGAGAGAGAGAGAGAGAGAGAGGGCGGATGAGATGAAAAATGAGGAAGGGAATGCGAGAAAGAGGAAGGAGAAAGAATGAGAGAGACAAATAGACAGACAGACCGAAGAAGACGGAAAGTGAGAGATAGGTAGATAGAAAGATGTTTAACTAAATAGATAGATATATGGTTGTGTAGACAGATACATAGATAGACATTTAAGAGAGACAAATAGATAGATGAATAGAGAGATAGATAAGATAAACAGATAGATAAATAGATAGAAAGAGATAGATTGATAACTAGAGCCAGAATAGACAGAACCAGAGACACAAACAAACAAACAGACATATGGAGAGAGAGTTTTAGTCCCCAGAAAATGATGCTGAGCAAGCAGAATTTCTACAGTAATGACAAGCATGCTGCTCCAACTCCTTTAAATCGCCAGCGAGTCACACAAGCTTCTTATATCAGCTTCTTAGAAACAGATGCGTCATTTCCTCACAACTGGCGCAGATGGCAAACATTCTCTACCCATAAAAGGTATGAATGAGAATGAATATCTTCACAATACAAGAGATGTATTCGACCGGTTTCGATTATATCTTCGTCAGAAATACGTGTATTTCTGACGAAATACATGCATATCTTCATGTATATCTTCATGTACATCTTCGTCAGAAATACATGTATTTCTGACGAAGATATAATCGAAACCGGTCGAATACTTCTCTTGTATTGTGAAGATATTCATTCTCTATTCATACCTTTTATACATTTATCAACATGAATACCATTCATTCTCCACCTGGTCGTGTACTGAACAAACAGTGAGATATGCAGGATTATTGTGTGCAATTCATGTCGAACAAATTGCAAATTGCAACGAAGGACAGAACGAGAAAACACACGAATATCCCGAAGGTCTTTTCGCTGTATTGCCTCTTCGGGACAAAAAGATGCAATGAAGCGAAAATGCCTTCGGTATCTTCGTGTTTTTTTTTTTTTTTTATTATCGCTCTCTCTTTCGTTGCTAAATTTGCAACAGGTTTATTGCATGCTGTTGGCAGTACCATTTTCCTGATATCGTTGGCATTACTACTCTTTATAGTTCTGTTATTGTTATAATTAGCGTTGTCATTAGTTATAATCTGAAGTGTTTTTTGTTGAAGTGTTACCATTGATATATTTTTGGTAATCATAGGTGTTCTGTTATCAATCTTATCAACATGTTCTTACGTTATTATCATCATCATAATCACTATCAAGATGAAAGTGATGATAACGGTTATCGTTCTTACAATCATCAATGTTATTGTCATTATTATTGTAATCAATATCATCATTATTATTATAGTTATAACAGTTACTATTATAATGATAATCATCATTATACTAATAATAATGATAATAATAATGATAATTATTACTATTATTACGACTATTATTATCTTTATCATTATTATTATTATTGTTGTTGTTATTATTATTATCATTATTATTATTATTATTATTATTAATATCATTATTATTATAATTATTTGTATCATTATTATTATTATTATTATTATTATTAATATTATTATTATTATTATTATTATTATTATTATTATTATTATTATTATTATTATTATTATTATTACTATTATTATTATTATTATTATTATTATTATTATTATTATTATTATTTATATCATTATTATTATTAGTAGTAGTAGTAGTAATAGTAGTAGTAGTAGTAGTAGTAGTATTTATATCATCATCATCATTATTATTATTATTATTATTATTATTATTATTATTATTATTATTATTATTATTGTTATTATTATTATTATTGTGGCCGCCGAAGAACGCCTATGATTTGTAAATGGGTGTGGGGTGACTGATACCACTGCGTAGCACTCGCTTAAGGTTTATTCAGTAGCGGTCAAACCTGTTAATTAATACATCGATTATAGGAATGCGTGCATACAATACATAAAACCACTAATAACAATATATATTAGATTATAAGATAAAGAACTTCCTACAATACTGGATACATACGCATTGCGGGAACAGTCAGAATATCAGCTGATTCCAGTATGCTATGGGCGTCTTGACGGCACGGAGGTTCTCCTCGAACTGCCCTCACCCTTTAAACATACATATGCTACGACGTCAAGTAATATTCTACTTCATATGTTATACATTAGTTGGGTCACGACCCCACTATCTTCCAGCATCGATCACATGAAGAGCCACCATCACTTCCTAGGGGACGACCCCTCACACAAACAAGTTCTGACAGGTCAGCTCTTATGGCTGATACGGACCATGTGTTGACCCGGCGGTCACAGCCGACTAGGCCTCCTCGAGGAGGTTGTGACACAGAAGATGAATTTTATACAATACAGCCTCTCCGATTGCAGTGTACAGAATAAGTGATATACAGAATATATGATACACCATAATATGAAGTATGTGATATACCAGCGGCGGCTACACTCCCCCCTTTGCTCCACTGTGGAGCAACCAAATAATCCCGGGTTAGGATAATGATACTTCTAAGAGGCATAACTTCACTATGGGTCTGATGAGGATTCCAGAACTAGTCCGGACTTTGGTCTTTCTCACGAGTCTATCTTCACCGGCTATAGCCTCCGTCACCCTCCCTAGCCCCCACTGATTCCTGGGAGTATGTCGTTCGACAATGGGGACAAGGTCTCCTTCCTGAAGATTTCTGGATGGCTTCAACTGTTTCTGTCTCATCCTCAATGTGTTCAGGTATTCAGCTTTCCATCATCTCCAGAACCTATCTGCTAGGACTTGTGCATGGATCCAGGCTCGCCCATATGTGTTGTCAAGTGAAGCATTGTCATTTGTCTGCATCTGGATACCATCTACATTCATCCTCAGGGCATGGTTAGGGGTTAAAGCTTCTGGTTCTGTGACATCGCCCGGGATCGCAGTAAGAGGGCGGCTGTTCGTCCTTCAACTGCTTTGCCTGGTGAATGGCCATTGCTTCATTCTCGACAGATATCAAGAGGCCATCTACATAGAAGTTCTCTTTTACATCTGCTAATTTGGTCTTAGATAGCGTCCTTAGAAGAGCAAATGATGCACATGTGGGGCTCCAAACACCTCCAAATAAGTGCACAGTCATGCGATATACTTTCGGCCTCGCAGAGAAATCCCCCTTTTTGGCCACCACAAGAACCTTAGAACATCATGATCCCTTGGGGTGACCTTTACCTGGTGAAACATAGCCTTGATATCAGCAGCTACTGCAATTCTTCTTTCTCTAAACCGGAGCAGTATGCCCAGCAGGTCATTCATCAAGTCTGGGCCTTGCATGACCTGCTTATTTAGGGTGGTGCCTTCAAAAGAAGCAGCACAGTCGGACACTATGTGTATTTTCTCAAGTTTGTTAGGATTGAATGCCGGGTGGTGTGGTAGGTACCATGTCTTCCCTGGCGGTCCTACTCCCTTTGCCTGCTCAGCATGTCCTTCTTGAAGTAACTTCTCCATTTCTGCTACATATTTAGCCTTCAGGATTTCATCCCTTTGAAGACGTGTTTTCAGGCCAGCAAGTCGTCTTTTCACCATTATCCAATTGTCTGGAAGCTGGGGCTCAATTTCCTTAAAGTGAATTGGGAATTCATGATGTCCATCAACCATGGTTCCCTCTTTGTCCCACAAATGTAGGACTTGATAATCCTCCGCTGATCTTCCCTTTTCATCTGTGTGCTCCTTTCCAAGGCACATGGTGCTCGTGCTGCGGTACAGGGCACTTCACTTATGTAGGTCCTAAATTTGTTGCTCCCAGTGACCGTTAACCGCCCATCCTAATTTTGTCCTTGCAGCAAAGGGTTCACCTCCTCTCCCCTTCTGACCTCCAAAGGCATAAGTGCTGAGGGAGCGTCCTGCCCGATCAGTAACTCGACGCTCCAGTCTGGTGGATTTGCCTGAGTAGAAACCGGGTCTCGTAGGTGTGGCCAGCGAGTGGTGTTCAATTGGCTCACTCTAGCTTTGATCAGACCTTCAGGGAAGGAATCGAGGACGATCACCTGACGGAGTCGCATAGTGGTATTCTTTCCTGTGTACAGTCCCTTGACCATGAGATCAACCTGTTTGGTGTCATGGTAAGTTTCCTGTGTCAGTGTAGTAATCACCGTTGTCTCTCTTCTCTCCTTTGGCCAAAGCATTTCTACTACCTTGATGGAACAGAAAGAGCAGGAACTACCGGAGTCCAGCAAGGCACATGTCATCAGCAGCTGTTACTATCACTTAAACGATGGGGGGGGGGGGGGGGGGCACCTCGCTCCTTACAGGTTCCACCTGTGCTGTCGTTAAGCCCTCCTTCTTTGGCAGTCCCATACAGTGGGTAATGTACTTTTTCACCTTTGTATCGCAAAGGTCAAATAAGCGGTTCAGTTTTACCTGTGGGTGCATAGAGGTGCGAAGCACTTCTTGCTCAAACCGACTCCGGTAGGCCCAATACTCCTCAGGACTACTACCATTTAGCTTGGGAAGTTTTACTTGCAACATTTGTATTACCTCCACAAATGTTTTTTTGTCAGCTCCTTGATCGGATGGTTTTGAGCGGGAGCGGTTCTTCTGGGATTTGCGAATTTTTCGTTTGGGCCGGTGTGCTATCATGGCACCATCATCACTTGAAGTTTCAGTAGTGCTGTGTTTTCGAAGTCGTTTAGATCTCCACTGTTTTTCGTCGATGCTCGATGATTCTGATTCAGTGTCTGAGCAGCTGTCCTCATCACTTGTGGATTCTGATGTAGTGCATTTTCGTTGCCTTGATTTCCGTTTTTTTTTTATTGTCATTGTCGTCCTTATGGCTTTCCTTCCTTGTAAGGTTTCTCCAGAGTCCGTTTAATTCTTCTATAACATCACTCCATAGGATGACAGGGTCTGCCATGCGACTTTCCGAGTGAGGGTCACGCTGGCCAGAGCTGTCGATGGGGTAGGCTCGGGAACTTTCCTTCCCCCTATGTTCACTCACTGGACTAAGAGGAGTCCCTTCTCCCGAATTAATGATGGAGCAAACCTGGGGACTTCCTTCCCCTTTTGATTCTCGACGATTCTGATTCAGTGTCCTCATCACTTGTGGATTCTGATGTAGTGCATTTTCGTTGCCTTGATTTCCGTTTTTTTTATTGTCATTGTCGTCCTTATGGCTTTCCTTCCTTGCAAGGTTTCTCCAGAGTCCGTTTAATTCTTCTATAACATCACTCCATAGGATGACAGGGTCTGCCATGCGACTTTCCGAGTGAGGGTCACGCTGGCCAGAGCTGTCGATGGGGTAGGCTCGGGAACTTTCCTTCCCCCTATGTTCACTCACTGGACTAAGAGGAGTCCCTTCTCCAGAATAATGATGGAGCAAACCTGGGGACTTCCTTCCCCTTTTGATTCCCCTTTTGACATTCCAGGGCCAAGAGGTGCGAGAGGTGTTTCTTCACCTGTTCTTCCACCATCAGGTTCGCGATTTTCAGACTCTTTTATATCCTTGTCCGTCCACACCACATCGTCTCTAGCAGTGTCTATTTCCACCTCCATCCTTTCTTACATCCACCGACTATTTCCTGCGGGAGACGCATCTCCTGACATCTGATCAACACAGTGTGGGTGTCCTGTTCTTAGTCAATGAGTCACCGTGTGTTTTTTTAACTCTGCAAGAATGCAGCACCATGGGTTTTTCACTCTGCAGGAATGCAGCACCGTGGGTATTTGACTCTGCAAGAATGCAGCACCGTGGGTATTTGACTCTGCAGGGATGCAGCACCGTGGGTATTTGACTCTGCAGGAATGCAGCACCGTGGGTATTTGACTCTGCAGGGATGCAGCACCGTGGGTTTTTGACTCTGCAGGGATGCAGCACCGTGGGTTTTTGACTCTGCAGGGATGCAGCACCTTGGGTTTTTGACTCTGCAGGGATGCAGCACCGTGGGTTTTTGACTCTGCAGGGATGCAGCACCGTGGGTATTTGACTCTGCAAGAATGCAGCACCGTGGGTATTTGACTCTGCAAGAATGCAGCACCGTGGGTATTTGACTCTGCAAGAATGCAGCACCGTGGGTATTTGACTCTGCAAGAATGCAGCACCGTGGGTATTTGACTCTGCAAGAATGCAGCACCGTGGGTATTTGACTCTGCAAGAATGCAGCACCGTGTTTTTTTTTCACTCCTTAATAAACACAACACTGTGGGTTTTCAACTCCTTAATGAACACAACACTGTGGGTTTTCAACTCCTTAATGAACACAACACTGTGGGTTTTCAATTCCTTAATAAACACAACACTGTGGGCCTTTTAACTCCTTAATGAACACAACACTGTGGGCTTTTTAACTCCTTAATGAACACAACACTGTGGGCTTTTTTAACTCCTTAATGAACACAACACTGTGGGCTTTTTAACTCCTTAATGAACACAACACTGGGTTTTCAAACTCTTAATGAACACAACACTATGGATTTTTACTGTACTGACCACCGCACACTGATTCAAACACATCACACGATATCGCAATTTTCCCTTTTGTAGAGTGAAGCATTACGCACGCAAGAACACCAACAGTGGGGCACGGACACTACGTCTATTTTACATTTTTCGTAAACCGTGCGTGTAGTTCCCGTAGAGTTTTGTTGACTGGTGGTTTTTCAGGATGTCCTCGTCCCGTGCTAGCAGCTGCCACGCGCTGCCCTTTTGCCTTCCGTCGCTGACAGGGATGTACTTCACCGCCGACTCCGTGTTAGGTCGTCTTGGTAATTAGCACCCTTTGCGTTTGACTGTGGCCGCCGAAGAACGCCTATGATTTGTAAATGGGGTGGGGTGACTGATACCACTGCGCAGCAGCACTCGCTTAAGGTTTATTCAGTAGCGGTTCAAACCTGTTAATTAATACATCGATTATAGGAATGCGTGCATACAATACATAAAACCATAATAACAATATATATTAGATTATAAGATAAAGAACTTCCTACAATACTGGATACATACGCATTGCGGGAACAGTCAGAATATCAGCTGATTCCAGTATGCTATGGGCGTCTTGACGGCACGGAGGTTCTCCTCGAACTGCCCTCACCCTTTAAACATACATATGCTACGACGTCAAGTAATATTCTACTTCATATGTTATACATTAGTTGGGTCACGACCCCACTATCTTCCAGCATCGATCACATGAAGAGCCACCATCACTTCCTAGGGGACGACCCCTCACACAAACAAGTTCTGACAGGTCAGCTCTTATGGCTGATACGGACCATGTGTTGACCCGGCGGTCACAGCCGACTAGGCCTCCTCGAGGAGGTTGTGACACAGAAGATGAATTTTATACAATACAGCCTCTCCGATTGCAGTGTTACAGAATAAGTGATATACAGAATATATGATACACCATAATATGAAGTATGTGATATACCAGCGGCGGCTACAATTATTGTTATTATCATTATTGTCATTTATATTATCATTATTATTATCATTAATATTGTTATTATTATTATTTATATCATTATTATTTATATCATTATTATTATTTTTTTTTTTTTTTTTTTTTTTTTTATCATTATCGTTATTATTGTTATTATTTATATCATTATTATAATTATTATTATTATTATTATTATTATTTATATCATTATTGTTACTATTATTATTATTATTATTTAAATCATTATTATTTTTATTATTATTATCATTATTATTATTATCATTATCATCATTATTTATATCATTATTATTATTATTATTATTATTATTATTATTACACTTATAATTATTATCATTATTATTATCATTATTATTTTTTTATCGTTACTATCATTTGTTATTTATTATTGCTATTATTATCATTATTATTATTATCATTATAATCATTATTATCAATGTTATTATTATTATTATTATTATTATTATCATTATTATTATTATTATTATTACTATCATCATTATCATTATTATTTTCATTATTATTATCATGATTAATATTATCATTATCATCATCATTATCATTATCATTATTGTTGTTATTATCATTATTGTTATTATTTTTGTTGTTATTATTATTGTTGTTGTTGTTGTTATTATTTTCATGATTATTTTCATGATTGATATCATGATTAATATCATTATCATTATGAATTATCATTTATCATTTATGAATTTATCAATTTACCAATTTTAATAATATTAATTTTAATGATATAAATTTTAATAATATAAATCTTAATAATATCAATTCTAATAATATCAATTTTAATAATATAAATTTTAATAATATAAATTTTAATAATATCAATTTTAGTAATATCAATTTTAATAATATCGTTATTATTATCGTTGTCGTTATTGCCATATTAATAATAATGATAACAACATTAACATTAATGATAATATTAATAATAATAACAATTGTTATCATTATTATTATTATTATTGAAAAATTTTCCTTAGATCTGCTAATTAAAATCAAACACCGAGTCAATACCAGCGACCAAGGGTGATTGAAGTTTGAGGTAATGGAACACCAACAAAAATATGGAAAAATACGCAGAATAATTACAAATTAAAACATCTAGTCAAGTTAATTCACGAACATAAAAATATTTTAGATCGATAAGGCTCTTCTGAGAACATGCGCTGTGCTGT
>NC_051395.1:50681844-50706844 GCF_015228065.2 Penaeus monodon | reverse complement strand
AAAAAAAAAAAAAAAAAAAAAAAAAAAAAAAAAAAAATTTAAAAAAAAAAAAAAAAAAAAAAAAAAAAAAAAAAAACAAAAAAAAAAAAAATTTAAAAAAAAAAAAAATAAAAAAAAAAAAAAAAAAAAAAAAAAAAAAAACCCCCCCCCCCCCCCCCCCCCCCCCCCCCCCCCCCCCCCCCCCCCCCCCCCCCCCCCCCCCCCCCCCCCCCCCCCCCCCCCCCCCCCCCCCCCCCCCCCCCCCAACCCCAAAAAAAAAAAAAAAAAAATTTTTACAAAAAAAAAGAGAGAGAAAAAGGAGAGAGAGAAAAAAAGAAGAGGGAAAAAAAGGGAAAAGGGGAAGGGAGGAGAAAAAGGGGGGAAGAAAAGGGGGGAAAAGGGGGACACAGCACAAATCCTCCTTTTTTCGAGTTTTTTTCTTTCGCTTTATTAAATCTTCAGCGAATCTCCTTATTCTGTGTGATTTTTTTTTTTTTTTTTTTTTGCGCCGAATGGGTGATGTAGAAATTGATTTTTTTTTTTTTTTTAATTTTTTTTTACTATAATGAAATTATATTGATGAAATTTTGATCGTTTTTTTTTTTTTTTTTTTTCTTTTGGGGGTTTAAAGGAGGGCCCCCCCGGGGGGAAAAAAAACCCCCCCCCCCCCCCCCCCTTTTTTTTTTTTCCCCCCCTTTTCCCCCCCCCTTTTTCCCCCCCCCTTTTCCCCCCCCCTTTTTCCCCCTCTCCCCCTTTCTCTCTCTTTCCCCTCTCTCTCTCTTCTCTCTCCCTCCTTTCCCCTTTTCCCCCCCCCCCTCCTTTTCCCCCTCCTCCCCCTCTCTTCCCCCTCCCCTCCTCCTCCTCTCTCTCCCTCTTTTCCCCCCCCCCTCCCCCTCTCCCTCCTCCCTCGCCCCCTCCCTCCCTTTCCTCCCCCCTCCCCCTCCCTCCCCCCCTCTTTCTCCCCCTCTCTCTCCCCCCCCCCTCTCTCTCTCTCTCCTCTCCTCCCCTCTTCTCTCTCTCCTCTCTCTCCTCCCCTTCTCTCTCTCTCTACCTCCCTCTCCCTCCTCTCCCTCCCCCCTCTCCCTCCCCCCCCTCCCCCCCTCTCCTCCCTCCCACCCTCTCTTCTTCTCTCTCTAAATTTTTTCCAACGACACGCTGTTTTTCCCCTTTTTTTTTCCCTACTGTTCTTCCAGAACAAAGAAAACATACCCACAAGAGAACCAGACCCCCAGATCGGATTATTTTTTTAATTTCACAAAAAATAAATTTAAAAAACTCCCCCTTTTGTTTTCTGGGATTAATTAAAACGCAAATTCCTTTTATTTAAAAACGATATAAAAAGAGAAGTATTTTCCACAATTTAAAATAGTCATTTTTTTTTACATTTTTTTTTTTCGTTTATAACCCAATTTTGGGATGAAAGTCGAATATTTTTTGCATGCTTTCTGCTCTCTTTTTTTCTCTCTCTCTCTGTCTCTTTCTCTCTGCTGTCTGTCGCCCGTCTGTCTCCTCTCCCCCCCTCCCTCTCTCTCTCTCTCCTCTCCTCTCTCCTTCCTCTCTCCTCCTTCTCTCCCTCTCTCTCTCTCCTTTTCTCTCTCTTCCTTCTCCTCCTTTTTCTCTCTCTCGTCCTCTCCTCCTCTCTCTCTTCCTTTTTCTCTCTCTCTCTTTCTCTCTCTCTCTTCCCCTCTCTCTTCCTCTCTCTTTTCCCTCCTTCTCCCCCTCCCCCTCTCTCTCTCTCTCTCTTTTATTCTTCTCTCTCTCCTCTCTTTTCTCTTTTTTTTTTTTTTCAAAAAACCTTTTTTTTTTTTTCCCTCTTTTCCCTCCTTTTTTTTCCCTCCCCTTCTCCTTTTTTTCTCTTTTAAAGCCCTTCCCCCCCTTTTTTTCTCATTAATGTGGACTTTATGGCCATAGTAAAACTCATTTAGAAGTTTTTTATTCAAATTTTAATTTACTTGACCCCCAGATATGACAACGAACAAGAAAAGATGTCCTTTATCTCAAGAGCCGAGGCAGCATCCCGTTTTATGTCCTCGTTTGTGGAGGAAAAGAACTACAAACATTGTGAGTTATGTTGGCTCCAATTTTCGAGAGAAGAGTATGTGCTTCGTAATGCCATTTAAGTTTGCTTTTCGTAGATAAATCTTAATTATTATTGTTGCTGTTGTTGTTGTTGTTGTTGTTGTTGTTGTTGTTGTTTTTATTATTTGATTTGATTTATTTTTGAAAGTAGGTCGTGTTTGAATATAACTTTTGAAAAATGTAGGGTACGTTGAGAAAATGGGTTGATATGAGATTGGATCCTAATGGATATGAAGCTAATTGTGTTAACTAATTCTATTAAGATTGTTAAAAGTAATGGGAGCGATTATATTTAAGTTATATGACACTATCGTATGTTTGTACTGTACACCACAAGTATATTTATTAAATTCTGAACGTTGTATGTTGGCACAAATATGAAAACCTAAAATTATCACTTGTACACTAAATACATTAATTGCAATTTGCATGTGCATCTTTATAGTACAAATTTCTGATTATATTAATATACAAGGTATGTAAAACGAAGTTTATCAAAGTGTAAAATAAGTTTGGAGTGGATATTTAGTTGTTTTATGTGTCAATGTTTGTAATTCTGCCTCATAATTAGCGATCATATTGCCCTTATAATATTGCGTAAGAGTTTTTTCGCACAAATTTATAATTAGCCTCGGTTTTCAAAGTTGGAATCGCATCTTTCGAATTCAAGACTTTATATCATTAATTACAATGGGTGTTCTATTTACATATGTGATGTTTATGTTATGTAATAAGATGTTATAAATATAGATATCACAAGTGACTGAAATATCGTGCTTAGCTTGATGCCATTAATATTTCAGTAGATTTTTTTTTTTTTCACTGTATAAATGTCTTTTGGTTGGAAGTATTTCTAATATTTTTTTCTGGATGGTTCCAGATCACATTTTTCTTTTGACTTTATAATCTACATGAAAGGGGACCTCATTTCTGCTACTTTTAAGGGCTTGGTGGGCACTGTTTCTATCGCTAATGGCTCTCTTGATGTCGTTTATCCATGGAGCAGAGGGACGTCTGACGGTTCGTGTTACGTAAGGAGCCAGCGCATCAATGCTGCTTTTAATAACTTCCGTGAGGATAGTTACTTGGTTGTTTATATTATCTATCAATAAAATATCTAATAGAGTCATTTCTTTAGACAAGATAAGCTCGCAAAAGATTGAGGATCATAGTGTTTGAAATCGCGAAAGTTTTTTTTATTACTGGTGGTCGCTTTGTTTTCTTTATATCTAACGTCATCGTGATAAGCTCCTGGTCAGCAACATGACACGGGATGACATCGAAGTGGAGAATGATGTCTGATCTGTCAGATATCATTAAATCTAATAGAGAAAGGTGTTTTCGTATTCGTGTGGTTTATCTATTATTTGTTCTAATTTATTTTTCTTAATCATCCTGGCTAACTTAGCATTAGATTTTGTTAAATCATCATTTAGGTCACCTAGGATGAAAAGCGGTTTCTTTTTTAAAGACATATCTCCAAAAACCTTTCCAATGTATTCAAAAGATTCCGAGGTAGCATGGGGGTGCCTATAGACAGCGCCAGTAATGAAGGAAGGAAGCATGTTGCTTTGTACGGTAACCCAGACATCTTCTACGGCAGTATTGCTAACTGCTGTAATACATATCCTGTTTGACTTCAGGGTATCTTGTACATATATACATACTCCTCCTCCTCGCCCTGCATCACATCTATAAACTTTAAAATTTGGAATATTAATGAAATTACTGTCCATTTCCTGGTGGAGCCAGGTTTCACTTATGCATAAAATGTCTATGGTTCTCTCCTCAACTAGCATTTTAATTTCTTCAAAATGTCCGAGGAGAGACTGAGCATTTATATGCTCTATTTTTAGGACATTATGCGATCTGGTCACTGGCGTTGCCTTGTCAAACATTCTGATCGCGCTTGTACTTGTTTCTGTTTAAGAACACTTTAACATTGTCAGGGAAAGCATCAGAGTCTATAAACAGATCGGGCTTTATGTCCTTTCCCCTTACAGACACTGTGAAGCTGGCGTAGTAGTCATGTGTCATCACTGTCTTATGGGCTTTTGCACTTGAAATGTTTTCAAACTTTTCAGATAAGTGTTGTTCTATGTCCTCTTCGTTTGTGTCTGGGTGACAGCTGGTTATGTAGAGGTAGACAGTGTTTGGACGATCTGCTCCCTTCAACGGCTTTGGTGTTTGGTTTTCTCTGTCTTTTTTTCTCTGGTTTCTTGATATTACTTTGGTGTAACCGTCTTCATCAACATCTTGTGTAGACTTCGTTCATCTGCATAGTTGTTAATGATGACTGGTGGCACTGCTGGAGGAGGGGGGGCAGTCGGTAGGGCGGTAGCCCCTTCCACCTGCTGCTGAGCTGTTTCCTCCCAGTGGCGGTTGGGGTCGAGTGGTTCAGTTTGCTTGTTATTCCTGTTCTGTTTTTTTCTAAAGCTCCGTTTGGGTGTTACTTGTGTAGAAGCTTCAACCTTGGTCTTCTTTGGCGTGTTGGTTTTCGGTCTGACGGCGAGAGGGGTCTTAGTTGGCTTGAGGGAGGCGGGGGAGTCTGTATGGGCCGGGGTCTGCTGGCTAGGAGCGCCGGTTGAGGGGCACGTGGATGGCTCAGCAGAGTTGAAGGTCGGCGAGTCAGCAAGGGCGCGAGGCAGCAGGCTGGCCGCGGCAGGAGAGAGGGAGGAGGGTTTTGGGTGGGAAGGATTGCCGGTCGTGGGTATGGCGTGGAGGGTGTGGGGGGGGTTGGGGGGAGGTGGGGGTGTTGTGGCTGGGGGAGGAGATGTAAAAGGGAAGGTTTCGTAGGTGGTCTGATCACGGGTGGGGTATGGGAGGTAGGGGGGTTCCTGTGTGACCCATACGTCCTCTGCTTGTTTTGCTCTATAACTTTGTTAATGGACAATTGCTGTTCGGAGAACATTCCGATCAGCAAGTCAATTTTGTTCTCGATCAGATTTTGATCAGTGAAGGAGGGCCCATTACAGGTCTGTGTTTCTTGGTCTGTACTCTTTTGGAAAAATTTAACAAAAGGAGTAGAAGTACCTGATTTTTTAGTTGGTGACCAGTCTGTTGGGGGAGTGTCCGTTGTAGTTGTTGCGAACACTACGTTTTGATTATCGACACACTGATCAATCATTGTGTGCACGATAACGTTTGTCGTCCGTTTGGTGTCCCGTGTCGTATTCCTGGGTTTTCAGGAGTCTGATAAACTGATTACAATGTTATGGGCTTGTTCGATTTCAGCCGGCCTGTAATATTTTTTGATTTGATCATAGATGACCGACCTTGCCCAAGACTTTTTAGTAGCCACGAAACACAGAATTGTGTTCAGCACTATTGTTACACTGCCGAACTGAAAGATTGCTTTATCAAACTGATTTCCACTGTTTGCACTGGTATCACTGCTGTTATTGCTAAGGGGCCCCTCACCCTGGGCCGGGGGGCAGCCTTGACCCAGGCTGCCATGGGGGTGCCCATCCTCGTGGGCGGGGAGGCAGCTCTGACCCACGCTGCCGGAGGGCCCATATCCTAGGGCTGAGGTCCCGGTACACTGGGAGGGAGCACATTACCATGGGGCCAAGGATCTCTTTTTACTTTGGGGATAAGAGCTCGTGCTAGCTGCCCGAGGAAGCACCAGGGAGGCCTCCTGAGTAGCCCCCTCAAACCCGGGGAGGGAGAGTCAGATTACCGTCTGACACTGCGGGACCATGAGAAGGTATAGTTTGCTAATTCGCGGGGCTGCGGCGGAGAGGAAGCAAAAACACGTCCGATCACCACGGCAGCTAGACTCGCATTATAATACAGCTGTGGTGGAGATTTCATTTGAATTAAGGGAGTCCCTTGCGTATATGCATACTCCTCCACCTTGCCCTGCAACGCATATATAAATACTAAAATTCAGAATGTTAATTAAATCACTTGACATTTCTTCATGAAGCCATGTTTCGCTAATGCAAAGGATGTGGGCATTTCTCTCCGTAATCATCATTTCATTTTCTTCAAAGTGACCAAGGAGAGACTGCGCATTGATAAAGGAGGGTGGGAGGGTGCTCGCAGGGTGGTGGGCACAGGCGTAGAGGTTGTATGGGGGGAAAGGTTGTGTGCATGTTCATGATTTTGCAGGGTGGAGGTATAAGACGTTCTCACAGGGGGAGGGGATACGAAAGGGAAGGGTTGGTAGGAGGGACTGGTCGTGAGGAGGGAAGAGGAGGGAGGACGGAGTTTGTACGGAGGGGGGGGAAACTACTGATGCTTCCTCTCCGCTTTCCTGCTTCTGAGTAGGCATCACGTCTTGGCCAATCAGTTTGCTAATGGTAGCCTGCTGGTCACAGAACATTCCAATCAGCAATCTATCTTGTTTTCGATGATATCTTGTTGCTGATAGATGGTTCGTGTGTGTCTGAGTTTCTTGATGACTTTGTGGAAAAAATTGACAAAGGGTGTGATTTTTGTTGTTGTTGTTGTTGCGAACATTGATCTTTTTTTATTATTCAAATACCGGTCAATCATTGTATGCACGATGACCACTATCATCATTTTAATGTCGCGTGACGTGCTCCTTGATTTTCTAGAGCCTGATAAGTCTAGGATGATGTTATGAGCTGATCAGTCTCTTCAGGGCTATACAACTTTTTTATGTGGTCGCACAACACCATCCTTGTCCATGCCTTCTTTGTTGTAATGGAGCAAAGGATGGTGTTCAACACTATTTTTAGACTATCGAAGGTGTGCCCACCATCACGGGGAGACGTGGGGCGTACTGAATAAGAAGACAGTTTTTTTTTTTGCAACTGACAGATCATTAATGAATATAATTAATAAGATTGGGCCTAGGATGGAGCCCTGCGGAACACGAATGAAACGTGTTGCTCTGATATTTTTTTCATGGATTTTGATTGATTGGGCTCTCGCAGACAGGTCAGTTTTGAACCAAAAGTTAGTCATTTCGTTATTTGTTAGTTTGTTTAGTGGTATTTCATGGCTGACGCTGCCAAAGGCCTTCGACATATCACACAGAGTGAGTAAATTTATCTGTTGTCTGTATTATTATAAATTTCATTTGTGACTTTTCGTAATGCTGTTTCGGTTGATAGTTTACTCCTAAAACCGTGTTGCGTGTTAGATATAAGGTTATTCGCTTCCAAATATGCTGTTAATTGGTTTGCAACTATTTTCTCGAGAACCTTTGCTATCACTGACATTATTGTGACGGATCGATAATTTTTCATTTCGTCTCTGTCACCGGATTTGAAAATAGGTGTTATGATACACCTATAGTCACCGGTGACTATAGGTGTATTAATAATAACTGTCAGATAGTATGCAATTGCTGGTAAACTATCGTTTATGAAACGATGTGCAATGCCATCCGCTCCCACGGAGTTCGTCTTTCTTAAGTGTTTGTTGTCAGAATAATTGTTTCTACTCCTACTGGTTGCGGCCTAAAAAGTTTGTTATAGGCCTCATTTCATTTATGTTTTGCTGATATGTGGAGGCGGTTGTCTGTTCATAAGCGAGGCTACCGAAGCAAAGAAGTCATTAATGCGTTTTATGTTGTATTTGGAATTTATGGAAACGTCTGTGTTATGTTTCTTATTAGGCACTGATGCGTTAACTAGTTTCCATGTTTCGGCAGAATCGTTTCTACATTCATTGAACGTACTTTTAAAACAATTAGTTTTCGCACAGAGGAGGGGTGTTTTCACATTTCTCTTTTTATGTTTATATTCAGCCTGAAGGGTGGTGTCAAATCTGATTATCTTGAGAGCTTTGTGAGTAATATTACTATCATTTACGGCCCTCTTAATGTTGTCATTTATCCAAAGGGGCGGGAAGACGTCTGTTTTTTTTTTTTTTTTTTTTTTTTTTTTTTTTTTAAGGAGCGGAGGCATCGATGCCATTCTTTATCACACCTGTTAGAATATTATTAACTTGTCTGTCAACGTCATCTGTTGTTAAGATCTCTGAGACTGACGATTCGTTGGCTATAATATGTTGACAGAGTAACTCGAGGATCGTAATGAGTTAAGTCGCGAGAGGTTTTAGTGACTGGTTTTCGCTTTTTTTATTTCTTCTTTCTCTCCTTTTTTCTACATTTAAGGTCATGGTTAAAGGTCGTGATCAGTGATGCGGCATGGAACAGCATCTGTGTGAAGGATAATATCGGGTCTGTTTGTTATTGTAGCATCTAATATGGATGAGGTATTTTCTGTACTCCTTGTAGGCTTGTTTATAAGTTGTTTTTATTATTTTTTTAATTAATTTTCCCAAATCAACTTTGTATTTGATTTATTTAGATATAAATCACCTAAGATTAATTTTTTTTCTTTCTTTTTTCTTTCTTTATTGACATTTGTCTGAAACTATTTTCAAGATAGTTAAAAGATTCTGTGGTGGCAGGAGGGTGTTAATAGATTGTGCCAACGAGGAAGGAAGGATACATACTACTTAGTACGGTTACCCATATGTCCTCTAGTGTTGTATTATTTACAGTTATGGAGGAGATCTTATTTGATTTAAGGGTATACCTTACGTATATGGAGACTCCACCTCCACGTCCTGCATCACATCTGTAAACATGAAAGTTTGGGATGCTGATGAAACTGCTCGATATTTCTTGGTGAAGCCAAGTTTCACTAATACAGAGAATATCAATATTTCTCTCCTTAATTATTAATTCAATTTCTTCCAAGTGACCGAGGGGCGACTGTGCAATGATGTGTTCTATTCTGATGGTGTTTAGTGGTTTGCCCGCCGGATTTGCAACGTCAAACATTCTGCTCACCTTTGTACTTGTTTCTATTTAGGAACACCTTTACATTGTTGGGAAAGACGTCGGACTCTAAGATGAATTCTGGGTTTATATCCTTGCCCCTTATAGCAACCGTGAAGCTTGACTAATAATTGTGTGTCATTTTTGTTTTGAAAGCTTTCACATTGGAAATATGGTTGAACTTATTTTCGAGGAAGTCTTCAATATCTTCCTCGTGTGTGTCAGGATGGCAAATCGTGCTATATAGGTACACTACCTGAGGACGGTCGGCGTCTTGCAAGGGCTTTGGCGAGTGGCGTTCCTCCCTTGTTTTTTCTTCTTTGTTTTCTAGAGTTGACGGGAACGAAACCTTCCTCATCTTGGTGGGGCTGCGGCTGCTCGTTTGTTTGTTGCTGTGTTTCCGCTCGATCCGCGTAGTTGTTGATGACGAGTTGTGGCGCTTGTGGAGTAGGAGGGGAAGTAGGGGGGGCGGGTACTCCAGGCACGTGGTGGTGTGTCGCGTCTTCCCAGTGGCGGTTTGGTGGAAGATGTTTTTGCTTGTTTTTCCTTTTACTGTTTCTAACGTAGCTTCTTCTTGGTGTTACTTGTGTTGAAGCTTCGTTCCTCATCCTGGTTGCAGACGCCTCAGCGTTGTTATTGGGCAAACGCTTGCGTGGCTCCGGACGAGGGGTGGCTGGCGCGTCAGCAAGGTCGTGAGTGTGCTGGGTCGGAGTGGGTAGAGAGGGAGAGGGTAGAGGGGACGGAGTGTCGGGGGAGGGTGATGGGGGTGGAGGGGGGCTGGGAGAGGTGTTGTTCGTGGGTACTGCCGTGGAAGGTGTAGGAGTGTGATTTTGTGTAGATTCATTTTGTGGCGTAGTGGTAGAGGACATTCTGACAGGGGGAGGGGATGCGAAAGGGAAGGATTGGTAGGCAGATTGATCGTGGGCAGGGGTTGGGAGGTCGGATGTTACGTGCTGGGATGGGGTAGAGAATGTTGTGACTAATGCTTCCTTTCCGCATTCCTGCGGCCGAGAAGGCATCGCATCTTGGCTAATCAAACTGTTTATTGCAGATTGCTGTTCGGAGAACATTCCGATCAGCAAATCAATTTTATTTTCAATAAGATCTTGATTGATGAAGGAGGGTTCGTGTTGTGTTTGTGTATCTTGGTGTTTTGATTTTTGAAAAATTTTCACAAAAGGTGCAGAAATACCTGTTTTCTTTGGAGGTGGAGACCAATCAGTGGCTGGTGTGTCTGTCGTTGTTGTAGCAAACACTATGTTGTCCTTTTTTAAGCACTGATCGATCATGGTATGCACTATGAAGTTTGTCATTCTTTTAATGTCTTTGGTTATATTTCTTGTTCTTCTAGAGTCTGATATATGTAGAATGATATTGTAGGCGTTGTCGATCTCGTCCGGGCTGTACAGTTTCCTGATTTGATCACATAAAACCATCCGAGCCCAGGCTTTTTTTGTGGCAATAAAGCATAGGATTGTGTTCAGCACTATGGTTATGTTGCCTAAATGATACACGGCCTTTCTGTCTGCACTGCATTCACTGTTTCCATTTATCTGATTTGTTTCTTCATTGCCCTCACTGTTATCACTGCATTTGCTGGTTTCGTTGTTATTTCTGATCGGGCTGCTGTGATTGTCCGGGTTGCTGAGTCGCCCTTTGCCCTGGGCAGGGGGGCAGCCTTGACCCTGGCTACCGTGGGGGTGCCCATCGTCATGGGCGGGGGAGCAGCTTTGACCCTCGCTGCCAAGGGGCCCGTATCCTAGGGCGGAGGTCCCATTACCCTGGGAAGGGGGCACGAAACCCTGGGCCAAGGGTCCCCTTACACTCTGGGGATGAGAGCTCGGGCTAGCTGCCCGAGGAAGCACCGGGGAAGCTCCCTGGTTGGCCCCCTGTGACCCGGGGGGGGTAGTCAGATTTCCCTCTGACTCTGCGGGACCATCAGATGCCATGGTTTGCTGAGCTGTTAGGCGGCTGCGGAGAGGAGGTAAAAACACGTCCGTTCACCACGGCGGCTAGACTCAGAGACTTTGATTGCCGATGGAGGGTTCATGTTGTATTTGTGTATCGGCATTTTGGTTTTTGAAAGATACTCGCAAAAGGTGTAGAGATACCTGTTTTCTTTGGTGGCGGAAACCAATCAATGGCGGGAGTGTCTGTCGTTGTTGTAGCAAACATTTTATTGTCCTTTCTTAAGCACTGATCGATCATGGTGTGCACTATGGAGTTTATCAATCGTCTAATGTCTTTAGCTATTTTTCTTGTTCTTCAAGAGTCTGATGTATGTAGAACAATATTGTAGGCGGTGTCGATCTCATCTGAGTTGTACAGTTTCCTGATTTGATCACGTAGAACAATCCGAGACCATGCTTTTTTTGTTGCAATAAAGCATAGGATCGTGTTCAGCACTATGGTTATGCCTACCCGACAGATGCCTTTTCTGTGTCTACTTTATTCGCTGTGCCCAATGCTTACCTGATTTGTTGCTGTGTTATATCCACTGCTATCACTGTATTTACTGGTTTCGTTGTTATTTCTTACCGGGCTGTGATTGTCCGGGTTGTTAAATCGCCCTTTGCCCTGGGTGAGGGGACAGCCTTGACTCTGGCTGCCGTGGGGATGCCCAATGTTATGAGCAAAGGGGAAGCTTTGACCCGCGCTGCCAAGGGGCCCGTTTCCTAGGGCGGAAGTCCCATTTGTAACGATGGCCGATGAGCGGTAGAGTCCAAACAGGTTGCGTCTGGCACTATGCGGAAATCTTGGGCAGCGGCAAAGGTGAAACAGACTTCTTGCTTGTTTGTTGCAGTATATTGTAACGAGAGAGAATGGTACAACTGACGGACAGAGGTTCAGTCCGGTCAGCGTGCTGTAGGCCGTCTGTCTGTCGCTCGCAGGCGACCCTCTTTTATACAGGTTGAACAAGGAACTCACAAGGGTTGCGATGTACTGGGAAGTGTGAAGGAAGAATGTGATCGTGTATACGGGGCGACGTCACGAGGCGGAAGGCCTGTGGATGTTGCGTCCGCTGTCGTGTCTAGCAAAGGTTTGGTATGTAGGGGCTGGCGTTACTGTATTAAATATATATTTATCAGTTAATAGTGTTATATGGATGGCAATAGTAGAGTGATGGTAGGTGTCTGCTACGAGTGGCCCCAAGGGAGACCTGTAGCTATTAGGGCTATACGAAGCACTCAAGATCCATTAGTGAGCATCTCTGGGGAGGGATTTGGTATGAGGTGAAATAGGCCTTATGCGAAATAGGTATTACATCGCTCGGTCACGCTACCGCGGCGGTCCCCGCCGCAGAGGTGTAAGAGAATTTGAAAAGGCGCATCTAGCTAAACATGACAACCTAAGCATGAAATATCCTACTCACAGAGAACTAAGTGAACAAAAATCCAAACGGATGACAGTGAGTGCATACAGTAAGATCACGAAGGTATACAATGTAGAAACTCAATAAATCATATAAAATAATATTAACATACTATATATGAAATCAGTATGTCATATAAAAAGACGTGAACATTCATGTGACTCACGAAACCGAGAATGACAAATAAGCACAAACTAATAATAGAAATAAGTAATATATAGTAGCGTAAAAATACGATGTAACAGTAACAAAGATATACGTGGGAATACAATAAAAGATGTACAAGATAAACAGCCGGGCCTAGCCAGTGACAATGTAAGAGAATATACAAGGCTAAGTCCTGACGGCGTCTGCGTCACCAGTACTGACAGGCAGTCTGCGTGCTAATGTCTTTATCCCTATGCAACAGTACAGTACAAAACCAAGCACCACGGCTACTATTCCGAATAATGTAGACAGGATGGGCAGGCCATAGGTTACATGTGAGGAGGGAATGAAATCAAAGGGATCCAAATGATCATCGAATGAAGGGAGGAATCTTACGTTCGCGATAGGGAGGGAAAAATTGCTGACAGGGAGGCTTAGCGAGGTCGGGGAGAGCAGTGGAGATGGCGGTGTATATGAGAAGTGAAAATGATGATAGGGGCGTAAAGTGATGAGGCGGGTGTCGAGTCGGCAAAACCGCGGGAGGATGAATGCTGCGCTGACCATGAGCGTTGTTACAATTACGTGATATGTTGACGTCGTCTAATTGTCTCGTGGGATAGTCAGGAATCAGCAGTAATCGTGGAAACTATAAAAAATAACGTAACACAGAAATACAATTCTCAATCTCGGCAGGAGCTAAAACAAACGACATGGTCTGCAAGACAACCGGGGCTGCAGGTGTCGACGGGCCAAGAGCATGTGTAAAAGAGGTACAAGTAGGCGTGGGAAGGTCGAGCTCAGCTAGCGGGAGACGCGTGACCCCGCAGTCAGGTACTCCCGTGGCACGCTTGAGGTAACAGGGGTCACAATGACCATTGCCTCGTGGCGCGGGTAGGGTGACCAACACAAGGATGCATACTCCATCTGAAATCATCAATTCTGTGCCAACCGTAGATGGCACGCTCATCGGCACCATGCAGTACACGAAGGGAGTCAAAAAGAAAAAAATATATATCTCAAGGACTATACTATTAGATTAGACGCACAGATACATGCACATATTTAGGGGAACGTCATCAGCTGCGTGCGTGCGCGTGGTGAGGCATATCATCCTCAGGCTTCGAAACAACTACTGGAGTAGAGGCATCGCGGGCCTCGGCTTGCTTGCGAGCGAGTGCTGAGGGAAAACCGTCCTCAGGAAACAACCACAGAAATGGAGGCGTCACGGGCCTCGTGTTTGCGAGCGAGTGCTGGAGACAGGCTGTCAGCACATCGGCAAGCGGTGTGTCAGATGTAAACACGCGTAGGCTGCTTGCTTTGCTTGTTTCTTGAGATCTTTCTTGTGTGTGGTATTTGATCTGTGTTGCTTCGGAGGCAGGAGTCTGTAGGGCCGGAGGCAGGGGTTTTGTTGTGGGCCGAATCCCGCCACTGTAACGATGGCCGATGAGCTGTAGAGTGCAGACAAGTCCCGTCTGACACTATGCGGAAATCTTGGGCAGCGGCAAAGGTGAAACAGACCTCTTGCTTGTTTGTAGATATATATTGTAATGAGAGGATGGTACAACTGACGGACAGAGGTTCAGTCCTGTCAGCGTGCTGTAGGCTGTCTGTCTGTCGCTCGCAGGCGACCCTCTTTTATACAGGTTGAACAAGGAACTCACAAGGGTTGCGATGTACTGGGAAGTGTGAAGGAAGAATGTGATCGTGTATACGGGGCGACGTCACGAGGCGGAAGGCCTGTGGATGTTGCGTCCGCTGTCGTGGCTAGCAAAGGTTTGGTATGTAGGGGCTGTATTAAATATATATTTATCAGTTAATAGTGTTATATGGATGGCAATAGTAGAGTGATGGTAGGTGTCTGCTACGAGTGGCCCCAAGGGAGACCTGTAGCTATAAGGGCCATACGAAACACTCAAGATCCATTAGTGAGCATCTCTGGGGAGGGATTTGGTATGAGGTGAAATAGGCCTTATGTGAAATAGGTATTACACCATTACCCTGGGAAGGGGGCACGAAACCCTGGGCTTTTATTCCCCTTTCACTCTGGGGATAAAAGCCAGGCTAGCTGCCCGAGGGAGCACCGGGGAAGCCCCCTGGCCGGCCCCCTGTGACCCGGGAAGAAGAGAGAAACTCTTAATGACCATTTACTTAACGACAAAAGCAGTGATGCAAACGCAGTTAGTTAGATTATTCTAATTCACTACCAAATAATCAAATCCAATACATGTAAATTAAGATTAACAAACACTTTGTTCTATGAATTGATATATATTCACATATTCATTTAAACTTTCACACTCAACCTTTTAAATCTGCTTGTAATTATTATTAATACCCTTGCATGATTAAACTCTTATATATGCTTTGAAAGGGTTTACTGTCATGTTATATTAATTCTAATTTCAAGCAGTAATTAGTAATTACATTACTAACAGCCAGAGGTTCACTTACATTCTGATTTATATCACTTTAGTTTCTTATTAATGATATTATCCTTATATACATATACATTTTCAAAATTATGTTTTACTTAGATCATATATCTTACAAGTATACAATATTTCTTAATGTATATGAGCATAATAAGTTAACATCTATTCCTTTCCCGAAATAAAAGTAATGCATAGTTATTTCTTGGTCAAAATGTTGCTTGCGTTAGTTAAGCGTAACTTAGATATAATACGTTGGCCATGAATATAATAGTTTTCCCTGAAATAAAAGAAAACGTACAGCAGGTTCAACGAAAAAAAATGTAAATTAAATAGGGTAAACTATTATATTTAATATTTATATTTAACTTGCCTGTTCTTTACTATTTCGTATGCTTATGCTATGTATATATAACTCCGTAGAAAAGAAATGATTATATTCCCGATGAAATAAGTACTAAAATTGTTTATAGGCTTAAAGACTAAGTAAATGCGGTATGCAAAAGGGTATGTTCTGAAACTTCCCTTATATTATTGAAAGTAAAATTGTTCTGAAAGTAAAATTGTCTCTTACAAATATTTACATTGATTTACCATGTATTTACAAAGTGCTCGCTACCTAACAACTGTTCATCTACATTTTTCTACATCAGTTACATATTCATAATCTGCCAAGATTGTGTTTTCTCTCTCTCTCTCTCTCTCTCTCTCTCTCTCTCTCTCTCTCTCTCTCTCTCTCTCTCTCTCTCTCTCTCTCTCTCTCTCTCTCTCTCTCTCTCTCTCTCTCTCTCTCTCTCTCTTTCTTTCTTTAACAATTTTACTTACTTTACTACCATTAAAGTAAAGGATAACAAGCCTAATGACTACTGACACTTTTGCCATTCCTATAAAATGTACTTTTTCCCCCTAGTTATTCCAACACAGTTATGTCTTTGCCTGTCACGGTCTAATCCCAAATTAAGTCTTTTATCTACACATTCTTTCGAAATTTTGGCATGGGAAGATCCCGTGTTAACTTTGCAGGTAGATTTGTTGCCATATACTGACACGTGGATTACTTTACACGCATTGGGTGGACTCAGAATTCTCGATTAGAATTCCTCCATTTTATTCTCTAATTTCGATGAGTGCTATCTTGGTTACTGCTATTTATACTATCCTTGCTGCTATTAAATCTACTATTCCCTGTGGGTAGTGAATTCCTTACAATTTCTGTCACCTCTTTCATATTCCTCTTATTGTTTAAAAAAAAACTGACTGAGGGAACCAATGCGAGCATTTTATTTGCGTGCGGACGGAGATTCGTTGAAGGCGACAGATCTGTAGCGGGAAATATAGCATAAAACGTGTCGAAATCTGGTTACATGAAAAGAATTTTAGATTTTTATTGTAAGTATATACGCCACCAGCACCACCGTTTTCTTAGAAACTATCTTTTTGTAATACATGAAATTACTTTATATACATGTTTCGATTTCAATATACATTACATAGTTTACCAAAGAAATCCTATTTCTAAAGATCGGGCCCATTATGGAGCCTTGTGGGACTGGTTTCTTAGTTGACATATTATTACGAATTTTGAATGACTGCGTTCTCGTGGATAGATAACTTCTAGACCAACAGTTGTCAATTCCATGATTTTTCATTTTGTTCAGCAGGATTTCATGGCTGACACTGTCAAATGTTTTTGAGAGATCACACAATGTGAGTAGATTTATTTGATTCTTGTCTGTGTTATCATAAAGTTTGTTTGTGATTTTAGTAAGGCTGTTTCAGTAGATAACTTACTTCTAAACCCATGCTGCGTTTCAGAAATTAGATAATTACATTCTAAGAATGTTAATAGTTGATTTGCAACATTTTTTTTTTGCTTTAGATATTACTGGGAGCAGAGTTATAGGACGATAATTGTTCATTGTTCTGCATCTCCTGGAGATGGGTGTTATGATACCATGTTTCCACAGTGATGGGTAGATACCGGTGACTATAGATGTGCTTATAATGACAGTTAAATAGAATGCAATTGCGGGTAAGCTTTGTTTGAGGAATCGAAAAGCAATGTTATCCACTCCTACAGCATTCGTTTCACGTAAATGTTTTATTGTTAAGACTGTTGTTTCCACTCCTATTGGCTGTGGTCTGAAAGCATTTGTTGAGAACCTTGTCCTGGTTGTGTTTTGTGGGGCCAAGGAAGCAGCTGTCTGTTCATAGGTGAGTCTACCGAAATTTGCAAAGTAGTCGTTTATGTGTTCTATACTACTTAAGGAATCTAGGGACGTGTCTGTGTGGTGTTTTTTGTTTGGTACTAACGTTTTAATTGTTTTCCATGTTTTTTTGGTGTCGTGTTTACAGTCATTGAACTTATTCCGAAAATATATGTTTTTGCTGAGTGAATTAATGTTTTAACGTCATCTGTTGTAAGAATCTCTAAGAGGGTCGACTGGCTGGCACTAATATTTTGACAAAGTTATTGGGGGTCGTAATTTGTCAGGTCACGGGAAGTTTTTATGACAGGTTGTCGCTTGGGTCTCTTTATATCTCTTGTCATAGTTAACAGTTCGTGGTCTGCATTTTGACAAGGGATAACGTCAGTATACGTAATGAGGTCAGATCTGTTTGATATTATGACGTCTAGCACGGATGAGGTGTGTTCTGTGATCCAGGTAGGTTTATTTATGAGTTGTTTTAATTTGTTTTTCCTAATGATCACAGCTACTTTTGCATATGGTTTGTTCAGGTCATTGTTTAAGTCGCCTAAGACGAAAAAAAGTTTTCTTTTCACTGACATTTCTCTAAAAACATCTTCGAGGTAGTCAAATGATTCAGTTGTAGCATGAGGGTGTCTATAGACTGTACCAATAATGAAGGAGGGAAACATGTTGCTTTTTACAGTCACCCAAATGTCCTCTACAGCTGTATTATTTGCAGCTGTGGTGGAGATTTCATTTGATTTAAAGGTGTCCCTTACGTATATGCATACTCCTCCACCTCGCCCTGCATCACATCTATAAACATTGAAATTTTGAATGTTAATGAAATTACTTGACATTTCTTCATGAAGCCATGTTTCACTAATGCAAAGGATGTCGATATTTCTCTCCGTGATCATCATTTCGATTTCTTCAAAGTGACTAAGGAGAGATTGCGCATTGATATGTTTTATTTTGATTGAGTAGCATGATGTGACCTTTGGTCTTGCTGACTGTGTGACGGCGTCAAACAAGCTGGTCGTTCTTGTACTTGTTTTTGCTCAAAAATACTTTCACATTTTTAGGGAAAACATCTGAATTTGTGAAGAGTTCTGGGTGTATATCTTGGCCCCTGATAGTTACAGTGAAACTAGAATAATAATGATGCGTCATGTTTGTCTTATATGCCTTTGCATTTGATATGTTTTCAAATTCTTGGGTAAGGAAGTCTTCTATGTCTTCTTCCTCTGTGTCAGGGTGACAACTAGTGATGTATAGATACACTACCTGGGGACGTTCTACGCCTTGTAGTGGTTTGGATATTTGGCGTTCCTCGCGTGCTCTTCTTTTTCCTTTTCTGGAGGTGACGTTAATGAAACCGTTCTTGTCCTGCTCGTTTGTTTGCTTCGCTTCAGGTCGTTCTGCGATGTTGACAACGACCGTGGGCACTTGTGGTGGTGAGGGGGTAGTAGAGGGGGCAGGGACTCCAGGTACTTGGTGATGTGTTGCGTCATCCCACTGGCGGCTGGGTGGAAGATTTTTTTCTTTGTTTTTCCTCTTGCTGTTCTTGATATGACTTCTCCTCGGTGTTACTTGCGTCGATGCCTCGCTTCTCATCCCAGGAAACCGATGCCTCAGCATTGTTGGGGAAGCGCTTGCGTTTGATACAAGTCTATCTTGTTTTCTATATCTTGATTAATCATAGCTGGTTCGTTGTGTGTTTGGGTGCTTTGGTGACTTGGTTTGTGGAAAAAAAAATCACAAAGGGTGTGGATTTTTATTGGTGGTGACCAATCTGTAGATGGAATGTTTGTTGTTGTCGTTGCGAACACTAATTTGTTATTGTTCAAACACTGATCAATCATTGTATGCACGATGACCAGTGTCATCCTTTTAGTGTCACGTGTCGTGTTCCTTGGTTTTCTAGATTCCGATATGTCTAAAATGATGTTGTGAGCCTGATTAATTTCTTCAGGGCTGTACAGCTTCTTTATATGGCGCAGCTGTCTAAAATGATGTTGTGAGCCTGATTAATTTCTTCAGGGCTATACAGCTTCTTTATATGGCGCAGCTGTCTAAAATGATGTTGTGAGCCTGATTAATTTCTTCAGGGCTATACAGCTTCTTTATATGGCGCAGCTGTTTTAAATGATGTTGTGAGCCTGATTAATTTCTTCAGGGCTATACAGCTTCTTTATATGGCGCAGCTGTCTAAAATGATGTTGTGAGCCTGATTAATTTCTTCAGGGCTATACAGCTTTATATGGTCGCACAAGACCATCCTTGCCCATCCTCTCTTTGTTGCAATAAAGCAGAGGATGGTGTTCGGCACTATTGTTATATTGCCTATCTGATACACTACTTTTTGTTGTAATCATTGTTATCAATGTTGTCACTGTTGTCACTGGATGCAATGCTTTCATTGCTATGTTTGGAAGGGATGTCAGGGTTGTTAAATAGCCCTGTACCCTGGGCGGAGGGGCAGCCTTGACCCCGGCTGTCGAGGGGCTGCCCATTATCATGGGCGGGGGGGGGGGGCAGCTTTGTCCCGCGCTGCCGTGGGGCCCGTTGCCTTGGGCGGAGGTCCCGTTACCCTGGGGAGGGGGCACGAAACCCTGGGCCAAGGGTCCCTGTTCACTCTGGGGAAAAGAGCTCGAGCTAGCTGCCCGTGGAAGCACCGGGGAAGCCCCCTGGCTGGCCCCCTGTGACCCGGGGAGGGTAGTCGGATTTCCCTCTGACTTTGCGGGACCATGAGACGGCATGGTTTGCTGAGCTGTTAGGCGGCGGCGGAGAGGTAAAAATACGTCCGTTCACTACGGCGGCTAGACTCAGGTTAATAGCAACCCTCCCTGACCAGGACTAGAACCCTGGTCACTCCAGGTATAAACCGGAGGACCAGTGCTAAACCAAATATGCCACAAAACCCACTAAAAGTCAAAGTCAAAACTCTTTATTCCATTAAATTACAATGGTTATTCTTGATATAAATACATTTATATTTACATTTGAGTATTTAAGAGGTGTTCTTTTAATTTTGCTTTAAAATTACAGAAGCTGTCGATGTCTTTTATATTACCTGGTAATATGTTCCATAACTTGGGTCCACGTATTTGTTCTTTGTATGGGTCTTGTGCAATTACTAGTGAGGTGTTTGTTTGAAGCACTAGTGTTTTAACAACTTTCCATGTTTTATTAGAGTTGTCCTTATATTTTGTGAATTTATTTCTGAAATAATTTCTTTTTGTACGTTGAATTAGAAATTTTACATTTTTCTTTTTGACTTTATAATCTACCTGAAGGGCGACCTCATTTCTATTACTTTTAAGGGCTTGATGGGCATTGTTTCTACCGCTAATGGCTCTCTTGATGTCGTTTATCCATGGAGCAGGGGGACGTCTGACGCTTCGTGTTACGTGGGGAGCCAGCGCATCAATGCTGCTTTTAATAACTTCCGTGAGGATAGTTACTTGGTTGTTTACATTATCTGTTAGTGAAATATCCACTAGTCATTTCTTTAGACAAGATAATCTCGCAGAAAGATTGAGGGTATAGTGTTTGAAATCGCGAAAAGTTTTTATTACTGGTGGTCGCTTTGTTTTCTTTATATCTAACGTCATCGTGATAAGCTCATGGTCAGCAACATGACACGGGATGACATCGAAGTGGAGAATGATGTCTGATCTGTTAGTTATTATTAGATCTAATAGAGGAGAGGTGTTTTCTGTAATTCGTGTGTGTTTATCTATTATTTGTTTCTAATTTACCATTACAAAACCTACCACACCACACGACCCACTAAAATGAGTGTGCAACTAGGATCTAACTAGCTCGATAGACATTACATATCTACTTTACTAAAATAATGATAGCGAAGTTTTACACACACACACACTCCCCGTGGGCACACGGTGGAAACTAATTTAGCAATTGAAATCCTAAGTCAGATGTACTGAGGTATATTTATGAAAGATGGAATAATGCAATGCCGCACTGATATCGATAAATAACATCCCTCCCTGACCAGGGCTCGAACCTAGATCACTCTAGGTCAGTACTAAACCAATCATGTCACACGACCCACTAAAATGTGTGTGCAACTAGGATCTCACTAGCTCCATAGACATTACCTATCTACTCATGCGTAAGAAATGGTAGCGAGGTTTTACACCCACTCCCCGTGGGCACTAGGTGGAAATTGATTTAGAAAGGTACATCCTACTGGTCCCTTATTTACTGTGAGTCTTATGCTCCCTTGATAGGCCAGCGAACCATATGTTCACTGCCTGGACTGTGAGGAGCCTTATGCTTTTACAGTGATACGTAGTTTTCGAGAAAATGAGTCTTATACTCATTTATAAACGTGTGTGTGTGTATGTGTGTGTGTGCGCGCGCGCGCGCGCGTGTGTGTGTGTGTGTGTGTAAGAGCCGGAATGATGGGCCCTACAAGAGTATGGTAGGTGGCGAGCTTAGGGTGTAAGGTAGACGACCAAGATGTCTTGACTCCTTTATTTGTATAGTAATGATGGAGTACGGCTGCGCCGAGGAACGAGGTGTTGCTCCTCGGCTCCCCGCAGGGAGTCTGCCTGTCATCTCCTACAGTGGTCTAAAGATGGACATAGATCACGTGCTTAACATATGGCAACCATTGGTGATGAAAGGTAGTGTTACAACAATGCATAGCTCTTGTGGAAGGGGATAGACAATACAACATAGGAATGTCTAGTGTGGCAACGAGAGACGAATATACAGATAAAGCAATGGACATACTTATATGTATGTGTGTGTGTGGGAATATAGGCATGTGACAATACATAAGTTTATACAAGGCATGTAGAATATAACAACATATAAATAGAATAACATTGGCATACGTATTTCAGTAACATCACATATATAAAGCTGGGTTACAGTGTGTGTGTGTGTGTGTGTGTGTACGTGTGTGCGTGTACGTGTGCGTGTGTGTGTATGTATGTATTGTACTTTTAGCCAATATAGTTTATTTATGTGTGGGGCAATGTGGTCATACTTAATAACGTTACCAAGTCCCACTCTTGCAGCAAAGATTTGTAATTTTTTAATTTTCTGAACCTGACCTTCGTTATACCCCATATGTTTGAGCAATAATTAACTATACGGAGAGCTAGTGTTTGTATTACGGATATCCTAGTTTCAGCAGGGATTCTCTACATCTGCACTTAACAGTTGTGACGGATATTTCATTTGTTTTAAGAGTATCTAGTGCATATATGCAGAGTCCTCCCCCACGTCCTGCATCGCATCTATTAACATCGAAATGAGGAATATTAATAAAACCGCTTGACATATCTTGGTGAAGCCACGTTTCACATACACATGATATATCACGATTTCTCTCCATTGCGAGCATTTCTATATCATCAACATGTCCACGGAAACAAATTTAAATTGTTTACATGGGCAGGATGTGAAGGATCTGAGAGTCATCGCTATATTGAACAAGGAGACAGTTCGTTGCAATGGTTGTAAGGAACACCGAAAGAGACTGGATTCTTAGATATATTATTACGAATTTTGACTGACTGCGTTCGTGTGGATAGAAAACTTTTGAACCAATAGACGTCAATTCCATGATTTTTCATTTTGATAAGCAGGATTTCGTGACTGACACTGTCAAACGCTTTTTATAGATCACACAATGGAGTTAAGTAGAATGCAATTGCGGGTAAGCTTTCTTTGGTGAATCGAAAAGCGATGTTATTCATTCCTACAGCATTCGTTTCACTCAAGCGTTTTATTGTTAGGAGCGTTGGTTCTACTCCCATTGGCTGTGGTCCTAAAAAAGTCAGTTCTGTTTTGTAGAGCCTAGTTCCCTTTGCTTGAGTTTTTCTGAGACCCAACTTCGTTTGAAATGACGAGTCAACATGAAATAGTCATGTTTCTTATATTTGTTAGAGAACTTTTTAACTTTGGCAATATTATAGTATTTCGACCTTTTTTGTATTTTGTGATTTTGCATAAAGAACTTATTTGAAAATACAGTTTTAATTATCGTTCTATGATACATGTTGTCGTTTATGGGGAGAGACTTTTAACACTGTTTACATATTAAGTTTTTTACTATTTTATATTCGTTTTCGATCTTTTTTCGCTATACTTTATAAATATTTTTTATTTGTATCCTAACTCATGACCTTTTTCATTTATGTAACCCAAACTGTAAGTTCATAAGTTATTATGATTTTTTATTTCCTTCGATTTTTTTTACCAGTAACGTTATCATTTTAATTTTTTAAGTTGTTCCAACTGCAATGCTACCTATTACTGCTTCTTTGTCTTGAGTTCAGTTACAAATTTTAATTAAAATGCAACTTCCGCATTCCAGTGAATATGCAAGATTATGTGAAAAGTTATATTGGTTGGTTAGTGTTTGTAAGTAAATATATGAATAAATCTTATACTTGTATGGTTAGTGTTTTTGTATTTGTTGTATAAGTATGTATTAGTTGTATGATTTTGTTGTATTAAAGATGTATTTCTATTGATGATTTTTTTTTATCATTCCTTCATTTCTGCAATGAAGTTTGCATTTGATCACGAAGTGTAATGATGATCATGGAGTTAGTGTGTTTTGAATATTGATGGTTTTGATAATGATAATAACCATCATGATACTTATAATATTGATAACAGTACTTATAATATTGATAATAAAAGTGATAGTGATAATGATGATAATGAAAGTGATGATGATGGTTATAACAGTCATAATGATGGTAATAAAAAAGATAATAATAATTATAATGATGATAATGAAAGTGATGATGTTAATAGCAGTCATTATGATGGTAATAATAATAATAATAATAATAATAATAATAATAATAATAATAATAATGATAATAACGACAATGATAAGGATAATACCAATATTAATAATAACAATGATAATAATGACAATGATAGACAATGATCATGGTAATGATAATGAAAATGATGATAATGATAGCGATTAAAATCATAATAGTAATGATAATGCTCATGATGACATAATGACTATTATGACAGTGATGATAAAGACAGTGACAATAATAACAATAATGAAAATGGTGATAATAGTAAAAAAATTATGATAATGTCAATGTTGATAACATTAATAGCATTGATAACTCTTTAATTGATGACAGTAATGATAATGTTGCTAACGATGATGTTGATATTAACACCAATTATAATTATAACCAACACTAATTATAATATTACAATTAAAATAATAACGAACTGAATATATATATACACAAGTCGGTCACACACACCCACACACACACGCACACACACACACACACACACACACACACACACACACACACACACACACACACACAACACACTTTTTTCACATTCCCCATTTTACACTATCAACTCATCTCTTTTCAAACACTATATTTCAAAAAATATACATCGTTGTTCACCTCAGAAATTATGAGTCTGAGGACCTTAACAACAGTAGATTAAAATACAAAAAAAAAGGAAAGAATTCACACAGCGGGGGAAAAAAATATGACTCGAGGGGAGAAGATACAGCGATGTTGCATCATTAAAGGGTGATATGTTGCATGCTAATCCCTTTCCCTTTGTCTCCAGTGGATCCTTTCAACTTATTCACAAAAAAAGGGGAAAGATAATGAAAGAAGAAAAAAGTGAAAAGATCTGAAATAATGTAGCCACGCCTTCGAGAATCTCAAGAAGTTTTCTCCTTTTCTCTTTGTCTTCATGTCGTTTTTTGTGTTATTGTATTGTTTGTGTATGATTGTGTGTGTGTTGTTGTGTGTGTGTGTGTGATATTAATCTTGAATATTTATATATCATTCTCTCGCTTCTCTCGTCTCTCTGTTTCTGTTCTCTTTCGTCTTCTCTCTTGTTTCTCTCGTCTCGTCTCTTCTGCTCTCTTTGTCGTTCTCTCTCTCTTCTTCTCTCTCTTCTCTCTCTCTTCTCTTCTCTCTCTCTCTCTTTATTATATATATATATATATATATAATATATATATATATATATATATATA
>NC_051395.1:50626844-50641844 GCF_015228065.2 Penaeus monodon | reverse complement strand
GTCTCCATTCTAACTGTCCAATGTCTGTAGGTAATGCTGGGAGCAAGCAGTAACGGAGTACTCTCGTTAGGTACTGTACAAGGGAGAGAAGGACAGTGATGAGGTAGGGGAGTGGGGATCGGGGGGAGGATGTTGGGAGAAGGGGAAGAGGAGGGATGGGGAGAGTGATGTAGGGGAAGAGGAGGGATGGGGGAGAGGTAGGATGAGGGTGGGAGAAGAGGAGGGATGAGGGAGAGGGGAGAGGTGAGATGAGGGTAGGGGGGAGAGGAAGGATGAGGGAGATGAGGAAAAGGAGGGGTGGGGGAGGAGAGGGAGGAAAAAGGGGGGGGAGAGAGGGGGTGAGGGAGGAGAGGAAGAGGAGGGAGGAGGAAGGGGGGGTAGGGGAGAGGGAAGAGGGAAGTGGGGGAGGAGAAAATGATGGAGATAAGGGGAAGGAGGTGAGAGGAAAGGGAAGAGGAAGGAGGGAGGGGTGTGAGAGGGGAGATGAAGGTGGTGGAGAGGGGAGAGGGAGAGGGAATTAGAGGAGGGAGGGAAGAAGATGGAAAGGGAGAGAGCGGAGAAAGGAGGAAGAGAGAGAGAGAGAGAGAGAGAGAGAGAGAGAGGGAGAGAGAGAGAAGGAGAAAGGGAAATGGAGAGAGGGGAGAAAGTAGGAAGAGAGAGAGAGAAGAGAAAGGAAGGAAATTGGAGAGAGAGGAGAAAGGAGGGAAAGAGAGAGAGAAAGAGGGAAAATGAGGGAAGAAAGGAAAGATAGATAGAGGAGGGGAAGATTAGAGAGAGAAAGGAGGGAAGGGGAGAAAGAGGAAATGGGAGAGGAAGGAGGATAGGAGAGAAAGAGAAGAAAGAGGAAGTAGGAGAGGAAGGAGGATAAGAGAGAAAGAGGAAGACGGAGAGGAAATGGGAGAGGAAGGAGGACAGGAGAGAAAGAGAAAGAGGAAAAAGAGGAAATGGGAGAGATAGGCAGAGGGATAAAGAAAAGAAAGAGAAAAAAAAGAGAAAATTAGGTAAAGGGGTAGGAGAGAAAGGGAGAAAACAAGGTAGATGATGATCGAGAGAGGAAGAGAAAAGAGAGAGGCGAGAGGAAGGCAAGAGAGGTGGATGCTGCGGCCTCAGCATCGGACAGACAGATTGATGGATTGAGAGGGAGAGGGAAGGAGGGTAAGAGGGAGGGAAGGGATAGGAAGATTAGGGGGGGGAGGAGGGAGGAGGGGAGGAAACAGAGGTGAAGGAAGGGTGAGGAAAGATGGGAGGAAGAGAGAGGGAGAGAGAGAGGGGAATAGAGCAGAAAAAGGGGGTCGAAGGAAACAGGAAGGGATAATGAGGTGGAAGAGAGAGAGAGAGAGAGAGAGAGAAGAGAGAGAGAGAGAGAGAGAGAGAGAGAGAGAGAGAGAGAGAGAGAGAGAGAGAGAGAGTTTTATTGTTATATATTGTTCTATCGTTTCATTTCTCTGTCTCTTACACACCTCTTCCTCCCTTTATTTTGCTCTCTCTCCGTGCCATTGAATTCCCTTAAAGAGTTGACCAATGACAGACTTTCTTTCAGGTGACGTCACGGACAGACAACCGACCAATGAGCGTCGAGCAAGCTGAGGAGCACCGGAACTAGGAAAGTTGTGGGTACGTGTTTATTTATATATATATTAATAAATAAACATATAGATATAATTTTAATACGAGTATAATCTCAGGTAATTGAAGATATTATAGAAAATAATTCTGAAATATTAATAAAATAAATCGTTTACGTATAGCTACCGTAATTAATAGGGGGAAAATAATACATGGAAACCGGTGGCTCACGGGCACCAAGCCAGGAAAGAAAATGTAACGCAGTCTATGTTGTGACTTGAACGAAGGTGGGAGTGTGCGTACTTCTCTCGTGCGATTTTGTGAGTGACATCGGAAAGAAAAGAGATTATACCAAGGATATATACACCCCTTTTTGGATACAGCAAGATGTACTTGTGAATTCTGTGATGTGTTTTCAAATTTGGTGAGTTTTGATATTAATTTCCATGTCAATTGTTGTTACATATATATATGGCTTCATATAGATTTATCAGTCTCTAAATATGTTTTGTAAAATAGACTCTTGATATTGACCTGCCCTTTTACGTATTTCATGACCATTTCATCATAGTCTTTCATGTAACCTTTCATTCAGTTCATCATCATCATCTCATGCTGTTTATTGAATCTAGTGAAAATCCTTTTGATAGAAGAGGTCAAATGTGACGATTACCTTATCTGACCTCATATCGTGTGTGTGTGTGTGTGTGTGTGTGTGTGTGTGTGTCATTTTGTGGAGAGAGAAAGAGACTTAGTATTATATATATCATCTTTAGATATTTATTATTTAAATATATGATATTTTTCCCAGACTGGTTTTAGTAAAGCGCTTTACTTCAGATTCATCAACAATCGTTCTTAATACCAATAAGAATTATAAATTTTTGCCTAATGCATTATTGCCACACTATCATTAATCACCATCACTCTCAGAAGACAAACTTTCATAATAAAATTCCCAGTTTTTTTAACAATTGATATTATTTCCGTCAAATTGTTTGCCAGAACCCCTCTTAAACCAGCCTGAGTTGCCAGGTCTTGTTTTTCCGTGACTCTTAATCCCTTCGTGTCTGTGTTGATGGATGAGTATACTGATGAATACAGTATACCCGCGAAGTATATCTGGAGCTTATTCTGGAGTGATGTATGGTAATTGTGCTGCGGAAACCTAGTTTGTGAGGATGGAGGGTTTCGTTTCGCGTTGTATATGAAGCTATGGAAGGGTCTCTAGGCCCGTTTTCAGTACGTGTTCATTTGTGTAGAATTTGAATATCGTTATATATTTTTTTTTAATGTCTTCGTTTAATAATGGTTGAATTCGCTTTTCTTTCTCGGGTTTTTTGTTTATTGCAAAACTCGCAAAGGAATTTACTCGATTTTTATCATTGTCATCCTTACTATCAGCCATAATTGCCTGTCATCGTGAATTATTACTATCACCGTCTTCAGCTAAATTGCCATCACTGCGATCAGTTTTATTGTCATTATCACTGTCTTTATCCTTATCATCTTCGTCGTTACCAATCATCATCATCATCATTATTAACATTATCTTTATCATCATCATCACCACCACCACCACATCATCATCATCATCATCATCATCATCATCATCATCATTATCTTTATCATCATCCTTATTAACATTATCTTTATCATCATCATCATCATCATCATAATCATCACCATCATCATCATCATCATCACCGCAATGACCCATCTAACCCCCCCCCTGCTCCTCCTCCAGGTGCTAAGGATGCTGAAACACGTGACCTACCGCTCCACCTCGTCCTTGGGGCGCTCGCCCGCCGAACTCACCTGCCGGGGCTCGAGCGTGTGTCCCGACACCCTCAGCCTCAAGGGTGACCTCTCCCCCTCGTCCCCCGAGATGACACTCAAGGGCAAGAGCATGATTTCGTCCCCAGACACGCTGTCTCTCAAGGACGCTTCGCTCTCCGACCTCAAGGCCTTCTCTCCGGATTCGATCAGCCTCCACTCGACCCTCAGCTTCTCCTCCTTGGCCATCGGGAGGTTGTCCTCGAGGTGCTCCTCCACCGCGTCGCTTAACGAGCCGCAGACGGTGAGTGTTGGAGGGTGTTGTGAGAGCGCGGTGGTGTGGAATGGTGTTCTGTGGTGTGGTGCTGTCGTCACTGTGTTATGTCGTGTTATGGTGTCGTTGAAAGGACGATATTGTGTTTTGTTTCCTGTGGTAAGACACGCGCGTACACGCAAACACACACATATACACACACACACACACACACACACACATGCAGACTTCCCCCAACCCCCGCACTCTTATCCCTCAACCCCCCCCCCCCCACACACACACACACCGACGCAAACACACTTAAAAGTTACAACGAATCGTCACAGCCATGTAGTGAGCGGCACCGCGCACTCTCTACAAGATCATCACACTCGAACTCTCGCATGGCGCCGAGGAGTGCGTTCGGGAGATCACGAAACGTGGAGAGAATGAAACGTGAGAGAAACGGATTTTAATGCGGGTTTTGTTTGTTTGCCGTTTGTGTGTTGAGGTTATTACGTGGCAAAGGCGGTTTTTATCGGGTTTTCTTTTCCCTTTTATTTTCCTTTCTTTTCTGTTCTGTTCTGTTCTCTTCTCTTCTCTTTTGTTTCTTTTTCTTTTCGTTTCTCTTCTCTTTCTTCTCTTTTCGTTTCTCTTTCTGCTTTCTTTCTCTCCTTCTTCAATCTCTGGTGTCTATTTTGTCTCTTCTGCGAGAATGAGACAGAGAGAGAAAGAGACATAAAGAGAGCGAGAGAGAGAGAAAAAAAGAGATAAAAAGAGACAGAGAGAGAGACCGAGAGAGAAAAAGCGAGACATAGAGCGAGAGAGAAAGAGCGAGAAAGAGAAAGAGAGAGAGCGAGAAAGAGACAGAAGAGCGAGGAAGAGAGAGAGAGAGAGAGAGAGAGAGCGAGAAAGAGACAGAAAGAGAGAGAGAAAGACAGAGGCGGGCTAATGAAACGGGGTCCGGTTCCCATTATTAAACCGGCAAACTTCCTGTTCTCTTCGGGGGCTGTTTCCTTCCTGCCGTAGAGACGCCTCCAGAGCGAGTCGAGGGCTGCGTATATGTATGTATGTAGGTGTGTATATGTAGGTAGGTGGAGCCGTGGATGTAGGCCGCTTGGTGCGATGGAAATATGTGTTTTTTTGCTGTTTTTGTATGTTTTGAAGGAAATGTGTGTATATATGTATGTATATATATATATATATATATATATATATATATATATATATATATATATATTATGTGTGTGTGTGCTGTAGGATTTTAGTTAGATTTTTTAGATCCGTTATTTTGAGAAGATTTGGATATTTGAGTTTTGAATATATATATTTTTTTCTACCGGAAGTTGGATCAATTTTTTATTATTATTATTAATAATCTTATCTGTAATCAATTCTGCATTGCAAGAATCAAATCATTAGTTCTAATCCATTCATACCCCATAACCATAACGAAAAAAAAAAACACGAAAACACGTAATAAAAGACAGAGAAAGAAAGAAAAAAAAATAGACCCATATTTCTGACGCGACGCGACACAGTAGGCCGCCGCCTCCCCCCCCCCCTCCCCCCTCCCCCTCCCCCTACCCGCCACCCACGAGCCTAAAGTAAAGCTCGCTGGATGGTACGACACCCATTAAACTTTCCCCTTGAAAAAAATTATGCCGATAACCCATTAACTTCGAAAACTGGGTAGGTTGGTGTTTTATTTTTTTCCATATAGGTAATGGGGATTGTTGTTATTATTATTATTATTTTTTAATCATCATTGTTATTGTTGTTATTATTATTGTTATTATTATTATTATTATTATTATTATTATTATTATTATTTTAGTTATGTTTAATATTCTCATTTATCGCCCCCCCTCCAAAAAAAAGAATTGAATCCAGGTGATTTGTTTCCGGAAATAAAAAAAAGAATATAAACAAATATATTACATTTCCCTTTCGAACAATATAAAGTAGATTAAATTTTGTCCCGATTTCAAACTCTTCATCCTGCCCCCCCCCCCCCACGAAAGAGTAGTAAGAGAGAACGTAAAAAAAAATGAAATAAAACAAACGCCTAACGCGGAGATGCGTGCGTCCCTCCCTGTGTTCAAGGGGTAACGCCTATAAAATGTCTTTTCCTTCACGATCAACATTGACTGATGAGGAGAAATTAGTCTTAATTGATGTCTAGTTCAGTATTTCTTGGTCGTTTCATCTTTTTTTTTTTTTTCTTGTATAATAACCCGCAGAGGAAAATCGAAAATCCACAAGTGTTTTGCAAAGAAAATATGTAAAGAAAATTTGCGGTCGGCCCAGCAGGGGATACGGGCTTAACTCGTTCTGCTTGAAGTGTGGTCTGTCCGTCTGGCTTTGTAATGGATGACATGTTATTTCCCGCCTTCATATACGCATCAGGATATTTTTTTTTTGTCCTCTTGGAACCTTCGAGATTGAGGGAACAATGAGGCATTTTGGCGTACTTATTTACCGGCAAATTTTCACACAATTCGAACGCGCCGCGAAATTTCAGTTTTTCCTTTCTTTTTCTTCAAAGGAAGGGATGGATACGAGGAGTTTTGATACGTGAAAGTTGTCTCTTTCTTTCTTTTTTTTTTGTATTTGATTTTCCCATGGCTTTCGTTCACGCTTCGTAGATAAACAAAATGGATAAAGATTTTTTTTCCCTCCTAAACCGAGTCATCGTGTAATCAAGTAGCAGCTTTCTATACCTTTTTTTCCTTTTTTTTTTCTTATTTCCCTTTCCCGTGACACTTCCCGCGATACATTGTTTTTGATCCTCCTCCCAAACAAGAAAACCACTTCCACATCTTAAGTAAACGGATACATTAAGAAAGTTTAAAGAAATTTCGGTACCAAAAAAAAAAAAAATCTGTCACAGCCGCCAACCAATTTGCGACCTCAATGCCCCGGGTCTAAGGGCGTTCTTGCTATGAGAAAAAGCAAGAAAATCTTCCCTATTGTTTTCATGGTCTCATAATCACAAGAGAACTCAACGCAGGCGTGGTTTGAACTTGGCATTAACTCGGCGGGTAAACGGGTTAGGTGTGTGTGTGTGGGTGGGTGGGTGGGTATGGGGATAGATATGCCGTGTGGATATTTGAGGTTGGATGGTTGGTGGGGGTGTGGGATCTTGCGGATAAGTGTGTGTGTGTGTGTGTGTGTGAATGCGTATACGTATGCGTGAATTCGTATATGCCAACGTGCGTGCATATACACGTATACATGTACGTGTGCCTATATGTGTGCTTGCGTGCGTGTTTCTGTATGCGAGAGAGGTTTTCTCCGCCCGGAATGGAATGTGTCGTGATGCGCTGGTTGAGGTTGTCGGTAAATCTTTTCGGCGAGAGGAAGTGGGCGGTTCCCTTTGCTGCGCCTGTGTTAAGGTCCGACCCATAACACTGCATGGCGAAGGAGGAGGATGTTGGGTGTGGTGTTCGATTTTTTTTTTTTTCCTTTTTGGCTATTGTTTTACTGCGCTTTTCTTCTCGTGTTATATTTTTATAGAGCAACATTTATTATTGTAGTTTTCGTTTCGTTTTCCTTCTCAAAACTCCAATTTACCGTTTCAATTTACGCCTCATTAGCGTTCAATTGCACTTCCTCATCAGAGTTTCAATTTGCCCTTACAATTTACATTTAATTAACCTTTATTTGCACTTCCTCATTAATGCTCGAGTTGACCATTTCAACATGTATTTGACTGACGTGTCGAGGCGTGCCCGAGAGAAGGACTGTAACTACAAGTTCTGCACTAAAACTTGGCTGTGCACTAGAACTTAACTGGTCACTAAAACTTAGCTTGAACTAAAACTTAGCTGTGCATAAAACTTAGCCGTGCCCTAAAACTTAGCTGCGCCCTAAAACTTACCTGTGCCCTAAAACTTACCTGTGCCCTAAAACTTACCTGTGCCCTAAAACTTACCTGTGCCCTAAAACTTACTTGTGCCCTAAAACTTACCCTTCCTCTAAGACTTACCTGTGCCCTAAAACTTACCTGCGCCCTAAAACTTACCTGTGCCCTAAAACTTACCTGTGCCCTAAAACTTACTTGTGCCCTAAAACTTACCTGCGCCCTAAAACTTACCCTTCCTCTAAAACTTACCTGTGCCCTAAAACTTACCTGTGCCCTAAAACTTACCTGTGCCCTTGTCCCTGGCGAAGACAGATCCTCCGAGTGTCAAGACCCAAGGGGATGTATTAGATAAAGATTTCTTCAAGTCATGCGCCGAGACCGTTAAAGACAAGGGGGTTTAGAAGGGCAGTTAGCGAGGGGGGGTGAGGGAGTGAGGGAGAAGGGGGAGAGGGGGGAAAGAGGGTGTGTGGGAGAGGGAGTTGGTGGGTGGGAGGGGAGAGGGAGATGGTGGGAGGGAAAGAGGAGGGGGAGAGGGAGAGGGAGAAAGAGATGGAGAGGGAGAGGGAGCAAGAGGGGGTTGGAGAGAGGGAGAGAGAAAAAGGGGGAGGGAAAGAGGGATGAAGAGAGAGGGAGATGGGGGAGGGAGGAGAGGGAGAGAGAAAGGGGGGGGAGGAAGGAGAGAGGGAATGAGGGAGAAGCCCGGAGCGACGAGGGGGGGGGGAGAGAATGGGCAGGTAATTGGTATGAAAGGAAGAAAATAAAAATAATAAATAGATATAGTATATTCTTTTATGAAGGAGAAATTAATCATTCGAATCGTATGACGAAGAGAGGAATAGAAAGAGAGAAAGAGAGAACAAAAGGAATATCTAGATTGATACTATTGACGACGTTTTAAACCCGGGATAGAGAGGAGAATATTTTCTTTCTTCAGGAGAGGTGTTCCGCCTTAATTAACTCCCCCTCGAGGCCACCTGTACCACGCCTCCTCTCCTCCTCTTTCTCCTTCTCTTTCTCTTTCTCTTTCTCTTTCTCCTTCTCCTCTCTGTCTTCTTCCTCTTTTTCTCTGTCTTTTACTTCTTCTTCGTCTCCTCATTCTCCTCCTCCTCCTCTTCTCTTTTCATTCCCTCCTCACTTCCCACCGCACGATACCCCGACCGAATACCCTCCCCTCCCTCCCTCCCTCCCTCCCCCCTTCACCCCGCCCCCCCGATGCCCAGAAGCCATGCCCCGAGCCGCGTGACCTCTGACCCTCCCGTAACCCCCCTCCCCCTTCCCCCGTTCGACCTCGACTTTTTTGTCACGTGACCCGAAATTCTTGACTCGACCCCCAGCCCACCCGCGGCTACTGGGGCAAAGCCTGGCAGAGCATGACACTGTAGCGTAAGGCTTTGGTTGAATCTCCTCGCTCTCCCACACTTACGGGCGCACTCGTCGGGCTGATCAGCTGATTAATAATATCTCTCCGCTAAGTGGTGCTGTGGATGGGGGGTTTTCTCCTTCTGTTATTGTCGTTTTCTTTTGTTTTTGTTTGTTGTTAAGATATTCCCGTGTTGTTGTTGTTGTTGTTGTTGTTTTGTGTGTTATCTTTTTTTTATACGTGTCGGCACCCTGGTTATGTCCGTTGTTGATATGCAGACTTGTTATCATTGTTTACGTTTTTTTTATATTTATGTATATTTATTTGTTATTCTTGATAAACTCATCTTTATTTTTCCGGTTTCTCTCGCTTGATAAGAGTAAATACTAAATATGTAAAGAGATACTGGATAAGAAATCTAATGTTTTCGTCCCTTTCCTCCCCTCCGCAGACGCCCGTGAAGGTCTACCTGCGCTCCCTGCGTCCTGACATCGAGTACAAGACCGTCAGCCTGTCGTCCTCCACAACGTGCCGCCAGCTGATCCTCATGCTCCTGGCCAAGTTCCGGCTGCGCCACCGCGACCCCAACCTGTTCTACGTGACGATGGAGGTCGTGGTTCGAGGGCCAGGAGGAGGCGCTCCCGCCCGACGACTCCTGGTGCTGGACGACCACGCGTGTCCGGCGGAGCTGCAGCAGTGTCGTCCCCGCGGGGAGGCTCGCTTCAGCGTGGGCGTCCGGCGCGGCGGGCTGCTGCGCGTGCACGACTCCATCCTCATGCCCGGGGTGAGTGCTGCCCTCTGCTCGGCGGAGGAATTCAGTGCCCATGAACAATTGTTTTGTCTCGTAGTCCTACGGCACAGGAGGGTTTACTTATGAGCTCCTCTCCTTCCCTTTCAGTCGCAGTACAAGTCGCTGCTGGTGTCGTACCGCACGACGGCGGAGGAGCTGGTGCAGCTGCTCCTCAACTGCTACAGCAGCAAGGAGAACCCCGCGAACTACGCGGTGCACGAAGTCAACAAGAACCCGTACAGCGACCGGCCTCTGGAGCCCGACGAGTTCCCGCTGCTGGTGCAGAGCGAGTGGCCCAGAGCCTCCCGCCACAACTACGCCTTCGTCCTGCGCAGAAACGTCTCCTACAGCCTCAGCCTCAAGTCAAGAGTAAGTTCAGACAGAAGAGCAATAAACAGTCGGTGCTTGTTGATGCTGATGTGACACGTCTCTGCAAGTGAATAGTTGCATTTGTTCTAATTGTGTTTTTCTTCTTGGCCTCAGGTCTCGTGGAGAAGAAGCCTGGACCAGTCGAGCACGGACACCGAGTCCGAGCACGAGGACCACAACACGACCATCGGCAGCCTCATCTCCACCTCCAGCGTCTCCTCCGCCCTCAGCATCTCGTCCGGCGGCAGCGACTCCTCCGAAGGCTCCTCGTCGGGAGTGTCTTCCATGGCGTCCCCGAACATGTCCCTGGCGTCCCTGAGGGCCTCTCTCCCCGTCACGACGCCCACGTCATCGGCGACGTCTTCTCCCGCCGCGACCCCGGCGTCGTCCGCGAAGTCGTCCCCCGTCGCGACCCCGGCGCCGTCCCCCGCCAAGAGTGCGAGTTCCGGCGACGCCAAAGCGCCCGCCGACGACGCGTCCAAGCCCCAGATAACGACCACCACAACGACGATAACGACGACGACCCAAGCGGCGAAGCCCCCCGTGCCGTCCCCCGCGCCGCAGGGCTCCTCCCCGGCAGGAGACAAGCCCGCGGCGCCGAAGCCCGTCCCGAGGACCATCCTCAACATCATCACCGTGACGGGCAAGATCGTCTCGACGCCGCAGCAGAGGGGCCAGGCCGCGCCCCCCGCCGGCCGGAGCGAGAGCAGCAGCAGCCTCCCGAAACCCGTCATTATCTCGACGACGCTCGCGCCATCGCCTTCAGCCTCGCCCTCCCCCGCTGCTGCAGCCTCGCCAGCCAAGGCGATCGCGTCCTCGTCGTCCTCGTCCTCTCTGGCGACGCTGGGCGGCAGCTCTCAGCCCGAGGAGCCGCCGCTGCCCAAGAGAAGGGCGTCCTGCTGCCCGAATTACGAGAACTGCTTCTACATCTGAGCGCCGCCGCTCGCCAAAGATGCCCCATGCCAAAGATTTGGTGAGTTGGTCAACCTTTTATTTCTTTCACATCCTCTTCCATCTTCTCTCCTTCCAATCTTTCTTTTTCTCTCGCGTCCTCTCTCTCTCTCTCTCTCTCTCTCTCTCTCTCTCTCTCTCTCTCTCTCTCTCTCTCTCTCTCTCTGGAAGTTTATTTTCGGTCTCTCTCTCTCTCTCTCTCTCTCTCTCTCTCTCTCTCTCTCTCTCTCTCTCTCTCTCTCTCTCTCTCTCTCTCTCTCTCTCTCTCTCTCCCTCTCATTCAGCCTCTTCCTCCTTCCCCTTCCTTCTTCCACACTGCCTGGTTTGAACCGACAATACTAAGATAACGAATTCAAACAACGAAATACACAAAACCCTCTTGAAAATCCGCAGGTGAATAAATTTGTCGTTTCTTCTCCATTCCAGATGCTCAGAGCGACGGCTGTCCTCGTGTTGATACCAGTGGAAAGGAGTCAACCCCACGACTCGTATATACGCACATATATATATATATTTCTCGAAAATGCAATATATGAAGATTGTGTTCCGAGAGAAGAGAAAAGCGAAGCTAATTAAGTTTAAGGTCCCTTTTTTCGTACGTGAAGGCAAGGAACGTGTTACGGAGTTGGAAGATTATTGCTTTTCCAGTGACTCGATGGAGGAGCTCCTTTCTTTCGTGCCTTCGGAGCCGCCAGAGGTCACGTGAAAGGGGCAAGTGCGACGCGTAGTAATAAAAATAATTATCATGGTTCATTCTCTCTGTCTGTCTGTCTCTGTGTCTCTCTCTTTCTCTTTCTCTCTTTCTTTCTTTCTTTCTTTCTTTCTCTTTATCTATCTATCCATCTATTTATTTCATTTATTTTCTCTTGTATCACCAGAATACCATTGTATGAATTGCCTAGAAACAGTAGCGTGAAAAGTTCACGGACATCCGCTGTTTTCAAAAAGAAATACGTGTCGATTTTTTGTTTATATACTGTCTGTTTTTTCACCCTTTCTTTTCGCTCTGTGTTTCTTTCTATCTTCCTGTCTTTCTTTCGTTATCGCTATTCATCATTTCCCCTAAAGTGTGTCACCAGCTTTTTTTACACCTGTTTCCGCGTAGCTCAGACCTCGCTCTTTCCGTGTCTTGCCGACGTCGGAAGAGGAACAGGAGAAGGAAGAGAAGGAAAAGGAGGAAGAGGAACAGGAGGAGGAAGAGGAGACAAGGAAACAATCGCGGTGCGTGCGAAACTCCAGTTCTTCTTCCTCCTCCTAGTGTGTTGGGTCATTGTTGTGAACTGAGCTTGATATCGTCGGCGAGCTGGTGTTCCGTTGTTAGAGTGAGTGTTGGGGAGGCGGAGGGAAGGGAAGGTGTGAGGGGAGGGGAGTGCGTGATACAGTGTGTGTAGGTCGGGGGGAAGTGTGTTCGTGTGTTTGTATGTGGATAGATGGATAGACGGATGGATGGATGGATGGATATTTTGCATATATATATAACTTCCCATGTTACTATTCTCTTTGATGTGTGGAAACTTCCCTCCCGCCTCTCTCTCTTTCTTTCATTTCTTGTTTATCATCTCATATCTTGTCATTATTATATTTTTTGACGAGGAAACTCATAAGGAGGAGGAGGAAAACGAGGGTCTGCTTTGACCGCAAATAAGGAATTGTATAGTACATTTTAGCGACCAAATATGCTCTTTTTTCCCGAGACCTGTAATTTTTAACCCTAAGAATTGATAGTATACTCTTGTTTTCTATGATAGTCAGCTTCTAAGTCATTCTTATAAAAAATAATCATATTTTTAGGATGAACACATATCGCTTTGATAGTTCAAATGGAGAAAGAGAGTTAAAAAGAAATAATTTTAAAAACGAAATCGGTCTCCTAGCGATAGCCAAAATAAGCCGTAAACTGACGCGTTGGAAATATGAAAGTAGGAAAGACAGAGCTTCTTTTTTATCCGATAAGACGGTAGATAACGTGGAGGGGATGGGGGATGGGGGGGGAGGGGAAGAGGGTTCCTTTTGACCCCCCCCCCTTCATCAAAGGAATCCTCTGTAGGGAAGGATAATAACAGGATTCATGGAGCTACCCGTTTTGAAGGAGGTCGAGGAACACACACATACACACACACACACACACTCAACACAAATACTTAAAAACACGCACAAACACACACACACACACACACACACACACACACACACACAGTAAGAGGGGGGAGGGGGAGGAGGTAGTAAGATGAAGGAAACCCTCTCAGATCGCATCCAACTATTGCATTGGTAGCGTCGCGTCGATTTTTTTTTTTTTTTTTTTTTTTTTTTTTTTTTTTTTTTTCATAAATTGGCAGGTATGAAAGCCTTGCGTTGTTGGGAATCATCGGCTAGGAATTTTAATTAGATCAGAAGAGTTATATGAAAAAAAAAGGAAAATGATTTGTTTATTTCTTTCCGAGTGTGTGATCTTGATCGACTTTCGGATAGAAATGAAAATATAGCGTTATATGAAGTATATACGATATATTCACGCTCTATACATCCTGCTTTTGTTAATATTCCAAACTCGTTCCAAAAAGCAAATGGAGTCCTATTTTTAAGAGGCATTAATGAACGCAGAACAGGAGCTAAATGAGGCATTAAAATTAATCATAGGCATTTTTTAAAATTTGTATTTATCGAAAGGAAAAAAAATCGATACAAAAAACAAAAGAAAATCGAGTTACATCGCCACGAAAAGGGAGATGATTATATATATATATATATATATATATATATATATATATATATATATATATATATATATATATATATATATATATATAAGGTATATGAACCAAAAAAAAACATAAATAATAATCCAAAGGAGATGAAAATTTATGATTTTTTCAAAAAGAAAATCACAGCTTTGTTGATATGAGCCATTTTGCAATCGCGTGTGTTTTGTGTTTGACCTTTCAACTGTATGCATGTACGTTTCTTTAATACTTACATATATTATTTATATTGGTCATAGTGAGTATTACAGATCCATGATTTCACTTTGTTGTTTACCTTTGTTGTAATTATGTAAATATGTTGTACATACAAGAAAAAAAATCAGTGTTAAAGATTTTACATATATTTATGTCTCAACTAAAGCAAATATATTATTAATAAACTAATTATCTGGGTTTCTATTGTCCTGTTTATCTTAATCTGAATCCATTTATAAGGAATGTGATCCGAATACGGAAGATGCGAGATAAATGGAGTTTATACAAATATATACGGTTTTGAATTTTCATTTCACGTGATTTAAAAAATATATGAAAAGACTGTCTCTCTCTATCAGTCTATCAAGTAATCTCTCTCTCTCTCTCTCTCTCTCTCTTTCTCTCTGAATATATATATATATATATATATATATATATATATATATATATATATATATATATATATATATATATATATATATATATATATATATATATATATAGATAGATGGATAGATAGATAGATATATATATATATTTATATATCTCTTTCTCTCTCTCTCTCCTCTCTCTCTCTCTCTCTCTCTCTCTCTCTCTCTCTCTTATATATATATATATATATATATATATATATATATATATATATATATATATATATATATATATATATATATATATATATATATATATAATATATTCATATTTATATGAATAAGTAAATCGATGTATATATCCTATCCAAGTTTATCAATTTCTTTTTTTGTTAATCTCCCATTATCTTCCTCCCTACGAGAGAATGAAGGACAAAAAAAAACACAAAAACAAAAAAAAGGCAACATAATTTATATACTTCATTAGCCCAACCGTCAGCAACGTATGGAAACCCCATTAAAGAATGACCCATTAAACGAAAGGTTTTAGGCCTAATGACCCATCCTCAAAAGAAAAAAAAATAAAAATAAAGATAAAAAATAAAAAAATAACCTGGTATTTGAATAATGACAAGATGCGCAACATTCAAGGACAGTCTGGAATGTTCTGCGCTCGTATCCCCCGAGCAACTGGCGCGGCTCGTATCTCGGCCGGATGGCGACGGGATGGCGGTCACGA
>NC_051395.1:50616844-50621844 GCF_015228065.2 Penaeus monodon | reverse complement strand
TCCTACCCTCAACCCCCTTCCTCCCCCTCCCCCTCCCCTACCTCTTACCCTCCTACCCTCAACCCCCTTCCTCCCCCTCCCCCTCCCCTACCTCTTACCCTCCTACCCTCAACCCCCTTCCTCCCCCTCCCCCTCCCCTACCTCTTACCCTCCTACCCCACCCCCCTTCCCCCCCTCCCCCTCCCCTACCTCTTACCTCCTACCCTCAACCCCCTTCCTCCCCCTCCCCCTCCCCTACCTCTTACCCTCCTACCCTCTAACCCCTTCATCCCCCTCCCCCTCCCCTACCTCTTACCCTCCTACCCTCAACCCCCCTTCCTCCCCCTCCCCCTCCCCTACCTCTTACCCTCCTACCCTCAACCCTCCTTCCCCCCTCCCCTACCTCTTACCCTCCTACCCTCAACCCCCTTCCTCCCCCTCCCCCTCCCCTACCTCTTTCGTACCCACAACCTCATACTCCCTCCTCCTTCCTACCCTACCGCCTACCCCCTCCCCCCTCCCCTCCCTCATACCCCACCTCCTACCCCCTCCCCTCTCTCATACCCCACCTCCTACCCCCTCCCCCCATCTCTACATCCCTTCAACCCCCCCCCTCCTTCCACCCCCCACCCCCCGAAGGAGCCACACAACACCCCAAGGAGCAGAAAGAGCGGCGAAGGGGTCGACCGGAGCCGAGACATCTAAGGAATCCCTCGCGCAGGATTCATAGGACCTCCTCCTCCTCCTCCTCCTCGACGCCTCATTATTGAAGCCTCTTGGAAGCCTCTTGGAAGCCTCTTGGAAGCCTCTTGGAAGCCTCTTGGAAGCCTCTTGGAAGCCTCTTGGAAGCCTCTTGGAAGCCTCTTGGAAGCCTCTTGGAAGCCTCTTGGAAGGACCCTTAAACGCCTTGGAAGATATGACCCGCCGTCGGTCCATTGAGATTCAAGCCTGTTGTTTTGTTTTGTTTTTTTTTCCCTTCCCCCGTGCCTAGGCCTATTTGGTGTCGGTAAGTGTGGTCTTCCGACGAGAGGATCGTTTGGTTATTATTGTTATTATTCTTTATATGTATTATTTCATGTGTTTTTTTTCTGGTATTAAAGGGTTGGGTATTTTTGGCGATTTTCTCGGGATCGGGTTACATCTTTTTAGCTCGGGAGGATAAAGGGATTTTCTTTTTCTTTTTTTATTATTATTAACTGAGAGTTTTCTGTTGTGTCTTCTTTTTTCTGTACATATTTCTCTCTCTCTCTCTCTCTCTCTCTCTCTCTCTCTCTCTCTCTCTCTCTCTCTCTCTCTTTCTCTCTTTCTCTCTCTCTCTTTCTCTCTCTCTCTCTCTCCCTCCCTCTCTCTCTCTCTCTTTATCTCTCTCTCTCTTTATCTCTCTCTCTTTATCTCTCTCTCTCTCTTCTTCTCTCCTCTCTTCCTCTCTGCTCTCTTCTCTCTCTCTCCTCTCTCTTCCTCTCTTCTCTCTCTTCTCCTTTTTCCTCCTCTCTCTCTCTCCTCTCTTCCTCTTCCGCTCTTCGCATTCTTTTTTCTCTCTCTCTCTCTTTATTTCTATATCTATTTCTCTCTCTCTGTTTGTGTGTGTTTGTGTGCATAGATATATATGTATATGTATTTATGTCTAACTCTACCTGATTATCTAACTATATCTGTATCCATATATTTCTATATCCATCGATCTATCTATATTTATCTATCACATCTAATTGATATGAATATTGTGGTATGTTATATATATAAATAATATATTATAATATATAATTTTAAAATATTATAATATATATATATATTATATTATATGGGGTTTAGTGGGGTTTATTTCGTGTGTTGTTTTGGGGGGGAGGGGGATAGGAGGGGAGGGAGTGTGTGTGTGTGTGTGTGGGGTTGTGTGTGTGTGTGTGTGTGTGTGTGTGTGTGTGTTGGTGTGTGTTTTGGGGTGTACATATAAATATTAATTTTATTTAATTACAAATACATAATATATAATAACACACACACACAAATATATTAAAATAATATAATAATTTTATATATAAAAATATAATATATATATTATATTGTGTATGATGATGTTACACCACCCCACAACACACAAAAATAATATATTAAAATATAATATAATTTATATATAATATAATATATATATAATATAATATATAATATATATTTAATATGTTATATAATATTTTATATATATAAAATATATATATATATATATATATATACTATATATATATATATATATATAATATAATATATATATATATGTGTGTGTGTGTGTGTGTGTGGTGTGTGTGTGTGTGTGTTGTTGTTGTGTGTGAATATATATATACATATACATACATATATATATATATATATATATATATATATATATATATATATATATATATATATATATATATATATAAACATATATATATATATATGTATATATATACAATTGTGAGTGTGCACATATATATATCGACACAGACACGCCATGTTCCCACAAACATACATATGCACCCACATTCCAGTTCCCAAGCGTTGCAAATAACTGCCTCCTCCTCCTCCTCCCCTCCAGCGTGCCTCTTCCTCCTCCTCCCCTCCCCCTTCCCCCCCCTCCCTCTTCCTCCCTCCTCCCTCCCTCTTCCTCCTCCCCCTCCCTCTTCCTCCCCTCCCTCTTCCTCCTCCTCCCTCCCTCTTCTCCTCCCTCTTCCCCTCCTCTCCTCCCTCCCTCTTCCTCCCTCCTCCTCCCTCCCTCCTCCTCCTCCCTCCCTCTCCCCCCCCCCCCAATCGTGCCAAGCGCCACCAGGGGCTTCCCACAACATCACTCAACATTCCCCCGCCGAAAGCCTTTCCCTGGAGCCCGTTCGTGTAAAGGAGCCATCAGCAATAGGGAAGCGACCGGGCTTGTCTGTTCCCCCTGTACAACGAGCTAGTTTTATCCCCCTGTACAACGAGCTAGTTTTATCCCCCTGTACAACGAGCTAGTTTTATTCCTCTGTACAACCCGACAGCTGTTGAGGTGCAGAACGGATGTCAGATGTCTTGGCTCTACTTTTTTTCCGGTGTTTATATACATTTGTTCCTATGTCTATCTTTTTTGTCCTGATGTTTGGTTTAAAAAAAAGGGTTATCATTTTTTTTTTACCGGTGTTTTTTTTTTTTTATCTATCCTTTCTTTTTTTTACTGATGTCTAACTTTTTTTACTGATGTCTACTTTTTTCCCGATGTCTACTTTTTTCCCGATGTATACTTTTTTCCCGATGTATACTTTTTTCCCGATGTATACTTTTTTCCCGATGTATACTTTTTTCCCGATGTATACTTTTTTCCCGATGTATACTTTTTTCCCGATGTATACTTTTTTCCCGATGTATACTTTTTTCCCGATGTATACTTTTTTTCCCGATGTCTACTTTTTCCCGATGTCTACTTTTTCCCGATGTCTACTTTTTTCCCGATGTCTACTTTTTTCCCGATGTCTACTTTTTTCCCGATGTCTACTTTTTTCCCGATGTCTACTTTTTTCCCGATGTCTACTTTTTTCTACAAGTGTGTTATTTTCCTGATTTTCTTTACGAATCTTCTTATTTTTCTGAATCTGTTATTGTATTGTATTTTTTTTTCTGTTCGGTTGTTACGCTCTTTCGTAATGTCTATGTGTTTGTTTTAATATTTAATTTGCTCTTTTTTTCTCTCTCTGTGCCTTTTTCTCTCTTCGTCTCTTTCTCTCTTTCTCTCCGTCTTTCTCGTTCCTTCTCTTCCTCTGTTTCTAGATCTCTGTCTTTGTGTGTGTGTGTGTGTGTGCGTGTGTGTGTGTGTGTGTGTGTGTGTCTATCAGTCTATCTCTCTACCTCTCTTTCTCTATCTCTCCCTTCAACCCTTTCTCCCACTCTCCCTCCCTCATTCCCTCCCTCCCTTCATATCTCCCTCCATATCTCTCATCTTCGAAAATCAATTCCCCTATGTAATTCCCTCCTCCAAAGTTGCAAATTGCACACACATAATTCCCGTAATACACTAAAGAAAAAAAAAAAAAAGGAGAAAGAGATAAAAAAAAAAAAAAACTAATTTGCCCTCGACTCCCTCTCTCTCCCTCTCCCCCCCTTCTCTTTCCCTCCCCTCCCCCCTCTCTCTCCCCTTCCCCCCCCCCCCCCCCCACGACAGACCGCTCCCTATCTCCCTCTCGCCAAGATCCCCAGGTAAGGCGATCCTCGTAGAGTCTCCCGTCCAGGTAACGTAGACCAGGTAATTCAGCCCAGGTAAGCCAGTTAGTCCATGTAGATTTACACTCCTCTTCAGTCCTTTCCCGAGGGGGCTAATCTCGCCGCCATCTCGCCTCTCGTCGACAGTAATAGCTTTTTATCAGGGAATTCTATCGCGCGCGGTCCGGAGGGTTAGGGCTGCCGAGCGCTAATGAAAATTACCCCCAAAGAATAGGCAAACACAGATGGGTATGATATACACGCACATATGTGCTTGCGAGCCTGGGGGCGTTGGGTGTGTGTATGCAAAGCGTGCAGACGTGTGTGTGGGGAGCGTAAGCGTGCGTTGCAACATATACGTATGTGTAAATATACACACATGCTCCCCAATATATATATATATATATATATATATATATATATATATATATATATATATATATATATATATATATATATATACATATATTATCTATATATTTATATATATATATATATATATATATATATGCTATACACGTCCGTTTATACATACACTAATGAACAATACATACCCAACCACACACCTACTCATGCACCAACAGTTCCTACGATCTACCCTCTCATTCACCCCCCCCCACCTCCCCCCACCCCCGAAAACTGACAAACGCGCCAATCCCTCGCTTCTTCGGAAACCACAACGCTAACCGTTTTTTTTTTTTTTTTTTTACAAAAATTTTCGTTTTTCATTTTATTTTCTTTTTTCTTTTTCTTTTTTAAACTCATTTTTTTCACTTCTTTACTTAAGAGGCCGAGCGATGAGGACCGACACTTCATAAATCTTA
>NC_051395.1:50601844-50604344 GCF_015228065.2 Penaeus monodon | reverse complement strand
CTCTCTCCTTGCTCTCTTTTCTATTCCTGTTTTTTCCTTCTTATTAACCTCTTATCTCTCTCTTAATCTATCGGTCTCTACTTTTCCTCTATCTATCTCTCTCTCTCTATCTCTATCTATCTCCATTCACCGCCACCTCGTATTATTTCTACCTATCAATCTTCACTGTTTTTTCTTATCCATTCACTTTCGTCCACCTTCATCCATATACCTTCCATCCTCGTCTCTCCTCTCTCTCTCTCTCTCTCTCTCTCTCTCTCTCTCTCTCTCTCTCTCTCTCTTCTCTCTCTCCCTCTCTCTCTCTCTCTCCCCTCTCCTTCTCTCTCTCTCTCTCTCTCTCTCTCCTCTCTCTCTCTCTCTCTCTCTCTCTCTCTCTCTCTCTCTCTCTCTCTCTCTCTCTCTCTCTCTCTCTCTCTCTCTCTTTCCGTTTTACGTATTTCCTCGTTGCGTTATCGATTTCATTCCGACTATTTCGTTCTTATTAAGTAACTGTATAACGAATGTAATCGAATTTCCCTATAGTCGTATTTCGTGTCCGGTGATGACGTAACGCAATCGAATTACGCTTTCTGTTACAACGAATTCGTAAAACTCGTTAACCGTACGCGAACTGGTTTTAGGCAACCTGTTTGACCTGTTGCGAAGGTCGTATGGATGCGTACGATTCTTTGTGTGTTTTTATTATTCTTTTTTTCTTTATTCTTTATTGTTAGTTCGTTTTCCATCCCATTCTTTTATCTGTTTATTTTAATTGTGTTTATTTTTTGAAGATTGGTTTACATTTTGATTAATACGGAGGAGTGTGTATGATTCCTTGTGTTTTTTTTATTATTATTACTACTACTATTATTATTATTATTATTATTATTATTATTATTATTATTATTATTATTATTATTATTATTATTATTATTATTATTATTATTATTTTGAAGATTGAATTTGCTCATTAATTAATGCGATTCCTTGTGTGTGTGTGTTTTTTTTTGTTTTTTGTTTTTTTTTGTTATCTGTTCATCCGTTTTCTTTTTTTTATTATTATTATTATTTACCCATCCCTTATTTCTGTTTTATTGTTTTGTTTTATCATTTGTATTTACTTATCCATTTATTGATTAATCTTTTGCCTTCATTGTCCACACTATGTCTATCAATCGGTCGACTTATATAAATGTATATGCACTTATTTTCTTTTTCCTTTTATCAGTTTCTCTCTTTTGTATATTTCTATCCATTGTTCTTTCTTTATCATATATCTTTATTAATTTATTTTTATGTTATTCTAGTCTGCGACTCGGAACAATTTTCCTCAGAAAAGACGTCTTTACGAGTTACAAAACCAGACATGTTTTTACTTCTTCCACCCTTTTTCATTTTAATGGCACGTGTTTATGGTCGTATACATCAAGGCAAAATAAATTCGAGAGGGTAAGAAGGAGGAAAAGGTAAAAAAAAAAAGCAAAAAAAAAAATCACATCGGATGCCAAAGAGCCCGAGGCAGACATGTGCCCGAGCGAGAGCGGAAGGAAGGCAGGTCCGCACGCGCTCGAGTCCGCCCACCTACTGGCTATAATTACCTTTTGGTTACCAGTTCCCGTGCGTAAAAGTTATTTCTATATTATTTTAATAAAAAGGGAAGTATTGGGTGGATGTTGTTGGATTTTTACTGGTTATTTTAGAGGGGGATGGTTTTTTTTTTAAGGAAGATAGGTTGTAGGTTGAATGTGTGGGGGGATACGAGGGTAAAGAAAAAAGAGCAGTTGGTCGTGGGTAACTGTTGACGAGCCGGACAAGAGACAGGTGTTCTTTGTTACTGGGCGAGTCAGGTGCGTCGGTTCGATCTCTTTCCTCATCTAATGATTCTCCACAAATTCGCCGACGCGTCATGAGCCGAAACATACATCCACCCACATAACGAAATCAGACGTGTAAATCCTGTAGCGACTGACTCCTATAAACGCCTCCTCCCCGCATATGTTGGTCCTCCATGCGGTTACCGTTTTTTTTTTTTTTTTTTTTAGATACTGAAGTAGTTCCTTTCACGGCTGTCCTGTGGTTTACCATTAATATAATTCCCAACACCACTGCCACCTGTACCTACCATTTCCTGCCTACGGGGTTGCAATGGTGACCCTCTGCCCCTTTACCTGGCGGTGTGGTTCCTCTGCTGAAGGGCGCGTATAGTACCAGTCACTGCCCCTAGGTATTTCCTGTCACGTCCAGGGGGAGGAGGGAAGGGGGGGGGGCAGGTGTTGGTTCCGAGTCGCCTCCACGCACGAGAGGACTCTGTGTGTCTATGCGTGTGTGTTTTAACCATATAGTCCGTTTCAGAAGGCTGTTGGAATCGAATATGGAATCGTAGAATATTATAACGAATATGGAATCGTATAATATTATAATATTAATGTTATTGATACATGGTTTCGGGATGAGTTATATAGCTATTTTCGATTTAAATTTTGGAATACAGATATTTTCTGTATTTTGAGACTGAAATTTA
>NC_051395.1:50587006-50589506 GCF_015228065.2 Penaeus monodon | reverse complement strand
ATAACGTTTATCATCCGTTTGGTGTCCCGTGTCGTATTCCTGGGTTTTCTGGAGTCTGATAAACTGATTACAATGTTATGGGCTTGTTCGATTTCAGCCGGCCTGTAATATTTTTTGATTTGATCATAGATGACCGACCTTGCCCAAGACTTTTTAGTAGCCACGAAACACAGAATTGTGTTCAGCACTATTGTTACACTGCCGAACTGATAGATTGCTTTATCAAACTGATTTCCACTGTTTGCACTGGTATCACTGCTGTTATTGCTAAGGGGCCCCTCACCCTGGGCCGGGGGGCAGCCTTGACCCAGGCTGCCATGGAGGTGCCCATCCTCGTGGGCGGGGAGGCAGCTCTGACCCACGCTACCGGAGGGCCCATATCCTAGGGCTGAGGTCCCGGTACCCTGGGAGGGAGCACATTACCATGGACCAAGGATCCCTTTTCACTTTGGGGATAAGAGCTCGTGCTAGCTGCCCGAGGAAGCACCAGGGAGGCCTCCTGAGTAGCCCCCTCAAACCCGGGGAGGGAGAGTCAGATTACCGTCTGACACTGCGGGACCATGAGAAGGTATAGTTTGCTAATTCGCGGGGCTGCGGCGGAGAGGAAGCAAAAACACGTCCGATCACCACGGCAGCTAGACTCGCATTATAATACAGCTGTGGTGGAGATTTCATTTGAATTAAGGGAGTCCTTTACGTATATGCATACTCCGCCACCTCGCCCTGCAACGCATATATAAACACTAAAATTCAGAATGTTAATTGAAATCACTTGACATTTCTTCATGAAGCCATGTTTCGCTAATGCAAAGGATGTGGGCATTTCTCTCCGTAATCATCATTTCATTTTCTTCAAAGTGACCAAGGAGAGACTGCGCATTGATAAAGGAGGGTGGGAGGGTGCTCGCAGGGTGGTGGGCACAGGCGTAGAGGTTGTATGGGGGGAAAGGTTGTGTGCATGTTCATGATTTTGCAGGGTGGAGGTATAAGACGTTCTCACAGGGGGAGGGGATACGAAAGGGAAGGGTTGGTAGGAGGGACTGGTCGTGAGGAGGGAAGAGGAGGGAGGACGGAGTTTGTACGGAGGGGGGGGAAACTACTGATGCTTCCTCTCCGCTTTCCTGCTTCTGAGTAGGCATCACGTCTTGGCCAATCAGTTTGCTGATGGTAGCCTGCTGGTCACAGAACATTCCAATCAGCAATCTATCCTGTTTTCGATGATATCTTGTTGCTGATAGATGGTTCGTGTGTGTCTGAGTTTCTTGATGACTTTGTGGAAAAAAATTGACAAAGGGTGTGATTTTTTTTGTTGTTGTTGTTGCGAACATTGATCTTTTTTTTATTATTCAAATACCGGTCAATCATTGTATGCACGATGACCACTATCATCATTTTAATGTCGCGTGACGTGCTCCTTGATTTTCTAGAGCCTGATAAGTCTAGGATGATGTTATGAGCTGATCAGTCTCCTCAGGGCTATACAACTTTTTTATGTGGTCGCACAACACCATCCTTGCCCATGCCTTCTTTGTTGTAATGGAGCAAAGGATGGTGTTCAACACTATTTTTAGACTATCGAAGGTGTGCCCACCATCACGGGAGACGTGGGGCGTACTGAATAAGAAGACAGTTTTTTTTTTGCAACTGACAGATCATTAATGAATATAATTAATAAGATTGGCCTAGGATGGAGCCCTGCGGAACGACGAATGAAACGTGTTGCTCTGATATTTTTTTCATGGATTTTGATTGATTGGGCTCTCGCAGACAGGTCAGTTTTGAACCAAAAGTTAGTCATTTCGTTATTTGTTAGTTTGTTTAGTGGTATTTCATGGCTGACGCTGCCAAAGGCCTTCGACATATCACACAGAGTGAGTAAATTTATCTGTTGTCTGTATTATTATAAATTTCATTTGTGACTTTTCGTAATGCTGTTTCGGTTGATAGTTTACTCCTAAAACCGTGTTGCGTGTTAGATATAAGGTTATTCGCTTCCAAATATGCTGTTAATTGGTTTGCAACTATTTTCTCGAGAACCTTTGCTATCACTGACATTATTGTGACGGATCGATAATTTTTCATTTCGTCTCTGTCACCGGATTTGAAAATAGGTGTTATGATACACCTATAGTCACCGGTGACTATAGGTGTATTAATAATAACTGTCAGATAGTATGCAATTGCTGGTAAACTATCGTTTATGAAACGATGTGCAATGCCATCCGCTCCCACGGAGTTCGTCTTTCTTAAGTGTTTGTTGTCAGAATAATTGTTTCTACTCCTACTGGTTGCGGCCTAAAAGTTTGTTATAGGCATCGATTCATTTATGTTTTGTTGATATGTGGAGGCGGTGGTCTGTCCATAAGCGAGGCTACCGAAGCAAAGAAGTCATTAATGCGTTTTATTTGTATTTGGAATTTAGGAAACGTCTGTGTTATGTTTCTTATAGCTATGCGTACTAGTTCCATGTTCGGCAAGACTGGATTATACTACTACGATT
>NC_051395.1:50568930-50573930 GCF_015228065.2 Penaeus monodon | reverse complement strand
ATGTAGTGTATTATATGATATAATATGTCAACTACACATAACATCAGACATACACTATCAACACAAAACAACACATCACTAATATCACAAACATCACATCAGCTACATTAATATATATATATATATATATATATATTATATATATATATATAATATATATATATATATATATTATATATGTAATAATAATAAAATATGTTTCACATATGTACATATGTATATAATACAATAACAAATATATGATATGTATGTATATATACTATATATATATATGTGGGTATAGCTAAATAGATATAGATATCTAGATGTGGGGGTACGTGCGTGCGTGTATGGGCGTGTGTGTGTGTGTTTGTGTACGCGCGCGCTTGTGCATATATACACAGATTCATCCACACAGCAGACAAGACCGATCGCAGCATCCGTAGCGCATCCACATCCATACAATTTCATCCACATCAATACAATTCACACAGAGCGAACCGAAGCCACACTGCCTGTGTACGGTAGACTTGTACTCGTGGTAGATATGTTATCCACGCACATAATCATCCCCTCAGTGCACATAAAGGGCTCGACCAATGGCAGCCTGCTACAGAAACTGGCAGACAAGCAGACGACAACACACTTCCTGTGCGCTTCTTGGTGACTGCCAGACACCGCTAGATGGCAGGACATTTTGGTGATGCCTTCCATTTTCGGTGAAAGTAACCTATTCATGTTTTTTTTTTTTATTCACCAAGTGTGTTACACACACACACACACACACACACACACACAACACACAACACACATAATATATATATTATATATATATATATATTATATATATATATATATATATATATACTATATATATATATATATATATATAATATATATATATATATATATATAATATATATGTGTGTGTGTGTGTGTGTGTGTGTGTTGTGTTGTTAGTGTGTGTGTGTACATATATATATATATATATATATATATATATATATATATATTATATATATATATATAAAACATCTGTGTGTGTGTGTGTGTTGTGTGTGGGGGGGACGGTGTCTGTTTTTTTTTTCTTCTTCTTCTTCAGGGATAATTTGAGATTATATTGTTTTTTTTCGCCCTCTCATTCGATTTACATATGAATGGAGGATTTTGTTTAAATGAGGCGAAAGAAAAAAAAATGATAATGAGGTGACCGGGGAAAACAGGGTAGGGGAAGGGAGGAGGAAGGGAAGGGGAAGGGAGATGTAGGGGGAAGGGAGGGGGTGAGGAGGAATGAAAAGAGGAAGTAGAGGTGGGGAAATAAGTAGAGGAATGGGGAAGAGAGGGAGAAAGAGGGAGAGAGAGAGAGAGAGAGAGAGAGAGAGAGAGAGAGAGAGAGAGAGAGAGAGAGAGAGAGAGAGAGAGAGAGAGCAGAGAGAGAGAGGGCGAGGGGGAGACGAAGACAGAAGAGAGGAGAGGGGGGGAGAAGAGAGAGAGAGAGAGAGAGAGAGAGAGAGAGAGAGAGAGAGAGAGAGAGAGAGGAGACAGACAGACAGAAAGAGAGAGAGAGAGAGAGAGAGGAGACAGACAGACAGAAAGAGAGAGAGAGAGAGAGAAGGAGGGGAAGAGAGGGGTGAGAAGATAAGACAAGGAGGAGAGGATGGATAAAGAGAGGTAGAAAGGAAGAGATGGAATATGACAAAAGAGAGAAGGAGGGGGAGGGAGAGAGAAAGAGGGAGAAGGGAGAGAGGAGGGGGAGGGAGAGAGGGAGAGGAAGAGAGGAGGGGGAAGCGAAATGGGAGAGAGTGGGAGAAGGGGAGAGGATGGATAAGGAAAAAGAAGATAAAGCGGAAAGAGATAGATGAAAGAGAGGGAGGGCAAGAAGAAGAAGAAGATGATGATGATGAAGATGATGAAGAAGAAGAAGATGATGATGATGATGATGATGATGATGATGATGATGATGATGATGATGATGATGATGATGATGATGATGATGATGATGATGATGATGATGATGAAAAAGAAAAAGAAGAATTTTAAGAAAGGCAAGGAAAAGATATAAAACGAGAATAAGAATGAGAAAAGGTGAAGGGGAGAAAATAGAACAGGGGGAGAACGAAGGAGAGAAAGTGATAAAGAGCGCCAGAGAGAGGAAGTCACGTGACCAGCAGCAGCATCACGGTCTCAACAACAAGAGAATTTGGAAGCTGCCGAGTGAGGGAAATATTCAAATAGATTCTCAAAAAAAAACGTATAAAATCAAATAGATATTAATATATTATTGTTTTTTTTAAATACTTTTTGATATGCGTATTAGACCGTTCTAAAGAGAATATAAAAAAAATACGCATCTTTCTTTCAATTAACTACCCTACATACTAACATTTGTCAACCGTAAAAAAAAAAACACAAGATAAAACTAATAACATTTTTTTAAAAACATCTCAAATACAATCGATTTTTATTCTATTTTTACCATAAACTTCAAAAGAAAGTTACTGTACTCAACGGCCATGCGAGTTAAAAAGAAAAAAAATTCCTTTCTGTGAAACTTAATATCTGTTAGTCTTCTGTTACACTGCGTTGCCGATTAGTGTATTTAGGAGTGCAATTTAGAGAGGGATTTTTTCCTCTCTTTTTTCTTCCTGTTTCACGTTTTCTTTTTTTTTTCTTCTTCTTCTTCTTCTTCTTTATTTCTATTTTCTTCTTCTTTGTTTGAAGTAAGTGGTGTTTTTGTTGTTTCCAGAATTTGCTCTTTTTCGGTTATATATATATATATATATATATATATATATATATATATATATATATATATATATATATATATATATTTATATATAAATATATATATATATATATATATATAATATATATATATATATAATATATATATATATAGAGAGAGAGAGAGAGAGAGAGAGAGAGGAGAGAGAGAGAGAGAGAGAGATGGAGGAGAGGAGAGAGAGAGAGAGAAAGAGATGGAGGAGAGGAGAGAGAGAGAGAGAGAGAGAGAGAGAGAGAGAGAGAGAGAGAGAGAGAGAGAGAGAGAGAGAGAGAGAGAGAGAGAGAGAGCAAAATGCAGGTAAGTTTCGCATATTATTGACACATAGTAAGACACACACACACACATGTACATCTCTCTCTCTCTCTCTCTCTCTCTCTCTTCTTCATATATATATATATATATATATATATATATATATATATAGATAGATAGATAGATAGATAGATAGATAGATAGATAGATAGATAGATAGATATAGATAGATAGATAGATATGGTATGCGTGAGAGTATATCCGCATGCGCATATGTATGTGTATGTGTATGTGTGTATGTGTGTGTGTGTGTGTGTGTGTGTGTGTGTGCGTGTGTGTGTGTGTGTGTGTGTGTGTGTGTGTGTGTGTGTGTGTGTGTGCGTATATGTATGTGTGTGTGCGTGCGTGTGCATGTGCATTCAGATAATTTTTAAAATCTCCATCCTTCCCAATCCCCACCACCTTCGCCCCCCCCCACCATATCCCAGTGACTGCCACACCCCCATCCCCTGCCCCCATCATCCCCTCCTCCTCCTCTTCCTCCTCCTCTTCTTCCTCCTCCTCTTCTTCCTCCTTCTCTTCTTCCTCCCCCTCCTCCTCCTCCTATTCCTCCTCCTTCCTCCTATTCCTCCTCCCTCCTCCCTCCCTCCTCCTCCTCCCTCCTCCTATTCCTCCTCCCTCCTCCTCCTATTCCTCCTCCTCCCTCCTACACCCCCCCAACCCCCCCCCTGGTGCTAAAAAGGCGTCACGTGACAGAAGCGCCGGCCGGATGCTGCGCCGGATGACCGCTGCCAGAATCTCCTCTTCCGAAAGGCCTGAGAGACAGAGGCGCCGCCGCTGAGCTAGAAGAGCCATCGGCGTGACACTTTGGCCCCGAGTGCCGAAGGGAGAGCAGTGTGGGGGGGGGGGGGGATGAGAGCAGTGGGGGGGGGAGTGGGGAGGGATGAGAGCAGTGGGGGGAGAGGGAGTGGGAGAGGGATGAGAGAGGAGAGCAGTGGCTGGGGGGAGGGAGAGGGAGAGGGAGAGGAGAGGAGAGGAAGAGGAGAGCGAGAGAGGGAGAGAGGAGAGAGAGAGAGAGAGAGAGAGGAGGAGAATGAGGTGAAAATGAGAGGAAGAAAACTAGAGAAGAAAGAAAGGATAGATAAAGGAAAGGAGAAGGAAAGGGAGAAGGAGAGAGAGAAGAAGAAGAGAGAGAGGAGAGAGAGAGAAGGAGATAGAGGGAAGAAGAGAGGAGAAAAGTAAGAGGAGAGAGAGGAAGAAGGAAGAGAGAGGGGATAGAGAGGAGAGAGAGAAGAGAGAGAGAGAGAAAAGGGAGAAGAGAGAAAGGATGAAGAAGAGAGAAAGAGAGAGAGAGAAAGAGAGAGGAAGAGAGAGAGAGAGGAAATGGGTGGGGGCAAAGGGAGGGGAAGAGGAAGTGGGAGAAGAGAAGAAATGAAGAGAATAAAAAGAATAGAAAATAGATATATAAACGAATAATTTTCGAATGAAGAAACAAAAAATACAAAATAACATGAGATAACAGACTGAAAAATTGTCGTACTGAAATGTAATTATACAAATCAATCTTTTGTTGTCTGTTTTCCACACGCAATCCTTTCACTAATATTAGCATACCAGTTACAAGATCTTCCAAACACACAGGCATCTTTAACTATCAAATAAACAAATTAAAAATACACACAGACAAATACACACACACGCACACACACAAACACACACACATACACACACACGTACGCACACACACACACACACACACACACACACAGCATATATCCTTTCGACCACAAAGCCATAATATGTAAATGCGATCTTTCACGTCCCCCCCCCTCCCTCTCCCCCCCAAACGTTCACACGCATCACCGGGGTCGTGTCAGTCCTTTCCTCTCTCGGCCTGGCATGAGATTTGTTTGGTCAGGTCAAACGAGGTCAGCCTGGGAGTTCGGGTCGCGAGGGAATGGCTGAGGTTGGCCTGCTGTCTGCT
>NC_051395.1:50551430-50553930 GCF_015228065.2 Penaeus monodon | reverse complement strand
TACATTAACACACGTACATTACAACATTACACTTGCAAAAACTGACCCACTATAAAAATCAATCTCTTAACATACCCCTTCTAACCTATCTATTGACTTCCAGATTCGACCTACCCTCCTCCCTCCCCTTCACCCACCCCTTCACCCACCCCTTCACCCACCCCTTCACCCACCCCTTCACCCAGGAATTCCAGGGGAGGGAAGGGGAGGTTGAAGTCCACAGCTGATCAAGTTACAACCGGCTTGACTTGGCTTCGATATAGGGATGGAAGTCCGTGGAATTTCTGAGAGAAACTTGATACTCTCGACTAAGTTTGTGTGGAAAATATAAGCACAGCTAAAAAGGAGGGTGTATTTGGTATATATATGGTTTGATGTTTTTATTTTTGTGTTGTTCTGTGATAAAAAAAAGAGTGAATTTGATATATGTTCTTAGATTTTTTTAAAAAGTATCTTTTGTTATTCAGTGATTAGGAAAAGGTATATTTCATAGTAGAAGTTTTTTGTAGTTGTTCCGTGCTGTATATGGAATATTTTAGTATGGTTTATTGTGTATAATATATACACAATCCAAAGTTTATGTACCATGTATATGCAGATAGATGGATAGATAGACAGAGATAGATAGATTGGTAGATAGATGGACAGAGATAGATAGATAGATAGACAGAGAAAGATAGATAGATAGATAGATAAATAGACAGAAATGGATAGATAGATAGACAGAGATAGATAGATAGACAGAAACAGGCAGAAACTGACAGACAGAGAAATACAGATAGATAGACAGAAACAGACAGACAGACAGACAGAAATCGACAGACAGAGAAACACAGATAACTAGATTCGATCCCACATCTACATCACCTAGATACTCCTCTCGTCTCTCAGACCGACATTCCGCTGCATTCCTTCGCCTTTAAACCCTTCTTCGCTTTCTTCAGCTCGGATGCGCGACGGCCAAGCGCCCTCTAAATCCTATCTGCCACAGGACACAAGCATCCTGAAGTTGATCAGTTTTCGCAGGAGCCGAGAAGAGGTTTCCTGCTGGAGAATCCTCTCAGTGGCCTCAGGAATGCTGGGGGAGGGGAGGGGGGGAAGGGGTTGATGGGGGAGAGGGGAGGAAGGGGGTAGGGGGAGAGGGATTGATGGGGAGGGGGGTGAGGAATGGGGGAGGGGGAGGGAGGGTGGTGAGGAGGAGGAATTAAATGAGGGAGGGAGGGAGGGGGAAAGGGGCAAGAATGGGGGAAAGAGGGAGAGGGAAAAGGACAGGAATGGGGGAGAGAGGGAGAGGGAAAAGGACAGGAATGGGGGAGAGAGGGAGAGAAGAAGGGAAGGGAGAAAGAAGCGAGAGTGAGGGAGTAGTGAAAACTGAAGGGCGGGGGGGGCGGAGGAAAAAGGGAGGGGAAGGGAGATGGAAAGAATAGAGCTTAGAAAGAAAAATAATAATGAGAAACGCCGGGGAAAGGAGGAGGAGAGAGTAGGGAAAGGAAGGAATGAGATTTGAGGGAGAGGAAACAGAGAAAAAAGGGGAGAACAGAAAGGGAGGAGGAGAGGATGAAGAGAGAGATGGAAGAAGAGGAAAAAATGAAGAGGGAGAAAAAATAAAGACAAGGGGAAAAGACAGGGAGAGGAGAGGGAGAGAGGGATGGAGGAGAGGGAGAGGAGGGGAAAATGGAAGGGATAGAAGACGAGGAAAGTAAAGAGGGACGAAGGAAAGGGAGAAAGGAGAGAGACGATAGAAAGGGAGAGAGAAGATAGAAAGGGAGAGAGACGATAGAAAGGGAGAAGAGAGAAGGACGAAGGAAAGGGAAAAGAGAGAGGGACGATAGAAAGGGAGAGGGAGAGGGACGATAGAAAGAGAGAAGAGAGAAAGACGATAGAAAAGGAGAAGGGAGAGAGACGATAGAAAGTAAGAAGAAAGATAGACAATAAAAAGGGAGAAAGAAAAGGGAGACGGGAGAAGGACGAAAGAAGAGAATAAGGGAAGGAGGAAGAGAGAGGAAATACGATACCCCGAGGGTCTCTTCCTGCAAGGTTGAGAGGTGATCAATGATTTTGCAATGTTGCAATGTGTGACTAGTAATAAGATCATAAAAATAACACTGAAGGATAAGAATTAGATTTTTCTTTTCTTTTCTTTTTAAGAAAATATTAAAATTGAAACTGCGATGAAAATTATACGAGAAAATAAGCAACAGAGATTGAACGCAAGAATCAAAACAAAATGAATAAAGGCCATAAACAAGGTTGTTGTGATAACACTATATTTATCATCGTCTATTTGTGTTGCTTTTATTTTTTGCAACGCTAGATATAGAAGGTAGTTCTCCCTCTCTCTTTCTCGCTCCCTTTCTCTCTCTCTCGTTCTCGCTCCCTCTCTCTCTCTCTTTCTCTCTGTCTTCTCTCTCTCTCTCTCTCTCTCTCTCTCCCTCTCTCTCTCCTCTCTCTCCTCTCTCTCTCTCTTTCTCTCTCTCTCTCCTCTCTCCCTCTCTCTCTC
>NC_051395.1:50546430-50548930 GCF_015228065.2 Penaeus monodon | reverse complement strand
CGGGTTTAGTAAAGAGGAAACACTCGATCTACAATAATATCCCTTAATTATTATTATTCTTTAAATTCTCTGTATAAAGACCACTGCATAAAGATGAAATAACCCTTTATATTTTTTAAAAAAAGGTATTTTCTTCTGCTTTTCACCATCTAATTCCCTTGCAAGAAATATATATACGCGTATCTACAATGGGGACAAGAAAGTTTTAAAACGATTTACACCAATACCCTACATCGCGTTATTCCCTCAAACCCATTATATCACTAAAACGCTACATTATCTCTCCACTATCTCATAATACCCATCCTCGATCAATAAAAAAAAATCGCCAAGATTGTTCTTTCCAACAAAAAACTTTTTTACATGTAATACAAATCGTTTTCCAACACACACAAAAAAAACTCCAAATTACAGAGAATTTTTCACTCTGCTCTTTATTTATGTATTTTTAATTTATCAAAAAAAAAATCATTTATTGTATGTTTTTTTTTATCATCCATCTAATACAAATCGTCTTTCAACACAAATGAAAAAAAAATTACTCCAAACTACAGAGAATTCCCCCCCCCCCTACCTTACACGATCTCCACCCCCTCAAAACTGCCCTTTTGCCCCGATCGACACCAATGTTCTTAAATACGGCATTACTACCCTTACGGCCTATTAAAACCCCAGTGGCCACTACCAGAGAGGAGCAGGCAGTGACCGCCACCACTAAAACATTCACCTGTGGAGCGAAGCGGGACTGTTATAAACACTGCTAATTGGGGTTCCTCCTAATTGCAGGTGACTTCAGGTCCCTTCGAGTGCCGACCCTGTAATTAATACGGGGTCGCGCACCAGGTTCCAGGTTAAGTATGAACGGGCTCGTAGAACATCTTGTTAATGGGGTTGTTGTAGACTCCATGTCATTTTTTTTTCAAGGGTCGGTTTTTATATATATATATGTCTGGGAATTTTGATGTGAAATTCTTTGAATTCTTATATAGGTATATTTTTCCATATAAGAACACAGAATCGATTATCTAGAAGCGGTCAAGAGCTGCTAGACAGTGAACCAAGTCCACCTGAGGCAAGAAAAGGTCCCCAATGCACTTTCGGAACCTTCATAAAAAAACACGCGATTTTCGACTTTAATCTCTCTATGCCTAACGTCGCCTTGGCTCTCTCGGAAGTTTCATCGGGCATCATCGCGATACTAGGAGGGGTGGGGGGGTAGGGAGAAGGGGGAGGTCATACATAGGCTGTGAAACGAGGGTAATGCATCATCTTTACAATTAGTTGCTAACGAGCTCTTTGACCTGACACGCTACTGAGGTCTGTTCTTGGTCAGACCTTATTAGTATAGGTCTGGTTAGAACTTATATCCTTAACGAGCGAAGCAGAATTTTAAAAGATTTCGTAAGTTTCATTTTTTTTATTATATGCTCTCTCTCTGCCTTGCTTTAAATATGGAATTGGAGATGGTTAACTTCGAAAATGTGTTCTCTCCTTGTCTCTGTCTCTTGTTTCTCTCTCTCTCTCTCTCTCTCTCTCTCTCTCTCTCTCTCTCTCTCTCTCTCTCTCTCTCTCTCTCTCTCTCTCTCTCTTCTCTCTTCCTCTCTTTCGCCTCATATATATATATATATATATATATATATATATATATATATATATATATATATATATATATATATATATGTGTGTGTGTGTGTGTGTGTGTGTGTGTGTGTGTGTGTGTGTGTGTGTGTGTGTACGTGTGCTTTGTGTTTAACATACACATAAACTATCCAAATAATTATCATCATCGAAGCCCTAGGGAGACCAGCACACCCACAGACCCCCAAAACCACAGCACAAAGACACCGTCGAAGGGAAGAAAAGGGCCCCCATAACGGGAAGGGTGCGTTCCAGCCGTCCCGAAAACGCAGTCCGCCAGCGCCCCCAGTGGTACGCCGGCGATCTTCATGTCGGCGCCGCAACAGAGAGGGTCGAGAGGCAGTGACCGGGAGATCGATGAGGAGGCGACAGGATTACCATAACAAAAGGGGGGGGGGTTGTTTCTCGTCTTCGAATTTAAGAGAAAAGGTGTTTGTCTTCCACCCTGTGGTGTGTTGTGCTTCTGAATTTACAAGGGAGAGGGAGTCTTTTAGTCTTGCTATATTTTACTGGATATAAACCGGTTTCAATTGACACGAAGAGATGGTTTTACTTAATGTTACAGTATCTGCCGTTTTTTTTTAGATATTAAGGAAAAGTGTATTACTTACATCCCACCTTGTCTTTGATTATTAAGGAAATGCTTCCTTAATATATAAGGAAATTATTTCTTTATAGCGTATTCGTGTTTGTTTTTCAATGTTGATGAAAGGTGTTCTTCTCTTACATTATATCTCATTTCAGATATTAAGAATGAGAAAGGGCAAGGACACACACACACACATACACACACACACCAACACACACAAACAACATAACACATCACACCACCACACACACAACCAACATACAATATGTGTGA
>NC_051395.1:50539595-50542095 GCF_015228065.2 Penaeus monodon | reverse complement strand
TCGACTTCTCTAGATGCTCCGTCTGTGGCTTATTGCATCCTTAACGGTTAGCTGTCCGTGGATAAGAGAGAGAGAGAGGGGGGGGGGAAGAGAGAGAGAGAGAGAGAGAATGAAAGAGAAGAGAGGGCAGAAAGAGAGGGGAAGAGAGAGAGAGAGAGAGAGAGAGAGAGAGAGAATGAAATAGAGAGAGGGGGGGAGAGAGAGAATGAGAATGAGAGAGAGAGAGAGAGAGAGAGAGAGAGAATGAAAGAGAGAGAGAGAGAGAAAGAGCGCGCGGAGTAAAGTTGCTATTTTTAGCGGTTTTTCTGTGTGTTCAGCCGGTTTTGCGCTAACTTCCCAGCGCCTTGAAGGCATGAACTGACAGAACACATGGAATTGCTAATGAAATAGCTTGGGGTTTTCCTTATCTTCATGGCCAATGGGAGACCCGATAGCACGAGAATCTCACCCTCTTATTGAGACAAAACCTCCCTATAAGGCACGCCGGTTTCCTGCTTTCACTTGTACGCGAGATATGCACTGCGCGAACACCACTGCCTTTTTTATATGCCTTATGGATTATTAGCCAATCCTGAAGACATGGATATAGTATGGATTATTCGCTGGCGTGTATTAGCTAATCCTGAAGATATGGATATCGATTTACTTTCGTTTTCTGTGTTTGTTTGTTTTTGTTTTTGTTTTTTTTCAGGTATATATTCGTTTCGATTTTGTGTTGTTTTTTTGTTGTTGTTTTTTACCTTTTTCTTTCTGACTTCGGCTTCGTGGTGATTTTATTCTCCCTATTTATTGATTTATTCGTTTATTCATCTATCTATCTATTTATTTATTTGTCTGTCTATCTGTTCATCTATATGTTTATTCATTTATCTATCGACTTATCTATTTGTTTGTTTGTTTTTTCAATCTAATCTATTTTTCTATTTTTCTATTTATCTATCTATCTCTCACTCTCACTCACTCTCTCTCACCCTACTCTCACTCTCACTCTCTCACTTTCACTCACTCTCTCTCACTCTCACTCACTCTCTCTCCTCCCTCTCTCTCTCTCTCTCTCTCTCTTTCTCTCTCTCTCTCTAGCTGTCTATCTATCTATCTATCTATCTATCTATCTATCTATCTATCTATCTATCTATCTCTCTATCTCTGTCTCTCTCACTCACTCTTTGCTCCTCCTTCTCTTTATCCTCTTTCTCCCCTTTAGTATATCAGAAAATTTACAACAACACTTCATTCATAGAAACAACAACATTTACTATTTTTATAAATCTCATTTAATCCATTGCGTCTGAGACAAGATCCACGGACCTTTAAACGAACTCAAACGGATTGATTAATTAACGTTCGGCTCATTAGTGGCCTGGAAAGGATCATCAGCTCAGGAGAGAGATCGCCCAACCGGCCATTAAGTGTCGGGACAATATTACGATTTCGAGAAACTGCCTCGCGTCGAATAGCTCTGGGGTTCCTCTTGCGTTTGTGGTGTGTGTGTGTGTGTGTGTGTGTGTGTGTGTGTGTGTGTGTGTGTGTGTGTGTGTGTGTGTGTGTGTGTGTGTGTGATTATCTCTCTCTCTCTATATATATATATATATTTATTTATCTATCTATTTATCTATCTGTCTATCTATCTATCTATATCTCCTCTCTGTCTCCTCTGCCCCCTCTTTCTCTCTCTCTCTCTCTCTCTCTCTCTCTCTCTCTCTCTCTCTCTCTCTCTCTCTCTCTCTCTCTCTCTCTCTCTCTCTCTTTCTCTGCACACATTTATATCTGTGTTTATATACACGCATTCACCCAAATCAAATCTTCCTGACACGCAAAACATACCTGCACGCACAACTTCCTTCCCGCAAAGCCCTTTTTACACACAAAACGCGTAAAACGACCCGCATATGAGTATCTCTTACTAGCATTTTTACTCAAGAAAGTTCCCAAGCAGTGGATATTCTGACCTGACCTTTATTCATGTTTTTTTTTTTTCTTTTTTTTTCTGAGTACCATGAGGATTTAGCGCGAGGAGCACCTGTCAAAGAGCGTGGGATGGCGGACAAATTTGTTCTTTTTTTATGTATATCCTCTGAAAATCTTAAATCTCCGGATCTAAGGATCTTCTATATTCGGATTCGGGTCAGGTAAATATGATGATCATGCTGATAAGAGTGATAGCAGTGGTTATAGAATATATTCATCTATGAAAAAAGGAAAATCCCTGTTTATTATACATTATCATTTATATATATATATATATATATATATATATATATATATATATATATATATATATATATATATATATATATATATATATATATTTTTTTTTTTTTTTTTTTTTTTTTTTCTCTCTCCTCTCTCTCTCTCTCTCTCTCTCTCTCTCTCTCTCTCTCTCTCTCTCTCTCTCTCTCTCTCTCTCTCTCTCTCAGGAAATCTATAATCTATGAAATTTCTATATTCGGATTCAGATCAGGTAGAAAATATGATGATAATGATGATAACCATGATGATG
>NC_051395.1:50532095-50534595 GCF_015228065.2 Penaeus monodon | reverse complement strand
ACTTCGAATCAAATGAAACGCGAACCCTGAGTAGATTTCATACTCGAAAAGCATGTAAGAATTTCATGATTCAGATTAAGTAAAGCTTCGGATCAGAATGAAGCTCGAGCCCTGAGTGATTTTGTGTTCAGTTTTTTATGTACGTACAATTCCTCACAGGAAATATTTCAGTGTGAAGGATTTATATGTAGAAGGAGCTCTCGTCACTTGCACACTGTTTGTCAAATATTCTTAAAGACTCATGTGGCTGTGAAGGGGATGCCTTTGCGTCTGGGATTGTTATAAACGTCCCTTTCAGTGAAGAAATGGAGACAATATCACATGAGGAATTCTCCTTCGTCGGTTCGACATACAGGTCCTCACAAGGTTGAGAAGTACACGAAGGAACATGTGTCTCCGACGGCGAAGTTGTAACCCGTAGGTCTGCGTCGGCGTTGGGTTCTGGGGATACTTTGGTCGAGAACGTCAGGCTGGGTTCTAGGGAGAGGGTGAGGACGTGCGACGGGCAGGGCGTACAGGGGCGTGGCGGAGACGAAGGGGGCGTAGGCGTGTCTGACGAAGTGGACGACCTCGACGACGACGGCGAGGAGAATCCCGAGTCAGAGGGGCTCCTGGACAGCATGAAGGACGAAGAAGGGGAAAAGAGGAGGTCTCCCGAAGGCCCCGTCGTCACGCTGATGGGGTCGGAAATGGCGGTTTTCCTGAGAATGTTTTTGAAAGAGTTCGTGACGCTCGTGCCGGCGTGGTCATCGGGGTCGGACTCCGTGTCTGTGCTTGACTGGGCTAGGCTGTGTCTCCACGTCGTCTGCAAGGAAGACAACACCGCCGCGTCAGATATCGAACAGAAAGACGCAAAGAAATTCAATAGTTCACGGCATGAACATCGGAATAAATGGCATGCTGAATCAAATAAAACTTATCATTACCTTCGCTCTGAGGAAGACGTTGCGTGACATGTTTCTGCGCAGGACGAAGGCGTAGTTGTGGCGGGAGGCTCTGGGCCACTCGCTCTGCACCAGCAGCGGGAACTCGTCGGGCTCCAGAGGCCGGTCGCTGTACGGGTTCTTGTTGACTTCGTGCACCGCGTAGTTCGCGGGGTTCTCCTTGCTGCTGTAGCAGTTGAGGAGCAGCTGCACCAGCTCCTCCGCCGTCGTGCGGTACGACACCAGCAGCGACTTGTACTGCGACTGAAAGGGAAGGAGAGGAGCTCATAAGTAAACCCTCCTGTGCCGTAGGACTACGAGACAAAACAGTCGTTCATAGGCACTGAATTCCTCCGCCGAGCAGAGGGCAGCACTCACCCCGGGCATGAGGATGGAGTCGTGCACGCGCAGCAGCCCGCCGCGCCGGGCGCCCACGCTGAAGCGAGCCTCCCCGCGGGGACGACACTGCTGCAGCTCCGCCGGGCACGCGTGGTCGTCCAGCACCAGGAGTCGTCGGGCGGGAGCGTCCCCGCCGGGACTTCGAACTACGACCTCCATCCTGACGTAGAACAGGTTGGGATCTCGGTGACGTAGACGGAACTTGGCCAGGAGCATGACAACCAGCTCGCGGCACGTCGTCGAGGAGGACAGACTCATGGTCGTGTACTTGATGTCGGGCTTCATGTTGCGCATGTACACCTTCACGGGACTCTGGGGATTCGGAGAGGATCGGCTTTAAGATTGCTGTTGCAGTCGTTAATGTCTTTGTGACTGATAATGCTGTCACATTCACAGGATTTGGGAAAGATTATGGTGTGAAAATTCTCGATTCTTTCAATTCAATTCAAAATGTATCCTTTTGGAGCAAATAAAAATACAGTTACACACACACACAAAAAACAAGACAATATGCACAATATAACTTACCATTGTCTGTTCCCGTTGTGATAGCTTGCAGGGCGTGTGCAGATTGCAATAAGACTTGTTCAACAGCCGCGCTTTCGAAGCCTTCCCGACGGAGTTCCTGTGGGCTCGCCGCGGGAGGGTCATCGGCCTCTCAACCGCCTCTTCGTACAGAGCAAAATCCTCGGCACATTGAGGGTCTTCCGGGCTCGAGGTGGCCGCCGACGTCGAATCGGTCTCCGCTGTGCCGGACGCGACGGTCCTTCTTGCGAGCTCCGGTGATGAGGCGTCGACCTCCTGGGGACTTCGACGCCATCTGAAGCATACCGAGGAAATGCAGCACGAGTTGGCCTCTGTTCTCAAGGGCGGTTTGTCTGTGGCTGGAGTTTTGAGGGCTGAGGGTGGGGTGCCGGTAGGCTGGGGTCTCAAGGTCGGGGTTGTGGTTTCTCCTGACGGGATCTTCGAGAGTGAGTTTTCCACGGGAGATTGTGATCTCAAACTTGATGAATCCTGATGTGTGTTATTCTCGGAAACAGATGAGTCCCTCTGGTATTCTGCCTTATCATCGAGATCCTTTTGACTGTCCTTCGACGCAGGAACACGGCTTGGCACGTGTGACAGGGAGGGAGAACTCGCGGCCGAAGGATTACTGGGATGTTTCGCCCCTAAGCAGG
>NC_051395.1:50502564-50514536 GCF_015228065.2 Penaeus monodon | reverse complement strand
ATTTTTTTTTCAATTTTTTTTTGAAAAGAGTGGTTGGGGGTGGGTCTTATTGTTTTTTTTTTTAATTTTTCTTTTTTCTTGTTTTTTGGGGTTTTTCTGTCTGGGTCCCTCTCCACCTACATAATACAAAAACTATCTTATACATTAGAGAATATATCACAAATATACAGTTATACAGAATAACATTTTTTAAATATGCTTTAACATAATACCATATCCATATATTATAACAAAAAAAACAAAGAAAAAAATTCAAACACAGATGGTCGAGACAAAAAGAAAAAATAAAAGCCCAAAAAAAAGCCCGAAATACAAACTCCCCCATTTAATCGCTCTTTAAAAAATAATAAATAAGCCACCCCAGCGGCGTTTCAACATCTCGCAACGGACATCCAAAATGCCCCCAAAAAATAGCAACGCCATTTATTTGCATTTTTTGAGGTTTTTTGTGGGAAAAAATTTTGGGGTCATAAGGGGAAGTTATGTGTTAGCAAATGTCGTTTATTGACGAAAAGATTTTAAAACCCACACAAAACACGTAACGCATTATTAAAATTGTAAAAAAAAAAAGAAAAAAAAAAATTTTTATATAATATATATAAAAAATTATATATAATATATATATATATAAAAATTATATATTGTTTTTGGGTGTTGGTTGTGTGTGGGTGAGTGTGGTGTGTGTGTGTGTGTGTTGTGGTGGTCATTAAGGGTTGTAATAAAAATATAATATATAATATATTTTTAAAATAAATATTATATTATATAATCCCTTTTATGACCCCCTTAGTAAAATCATGTTTTTTTTTGGGAAACAAATCTTTTAAAAACCCTCTCTCTCTCTCTTCCTCTTCTCTCTCTCTTCTTCTCTCTCTCTCCCCCTCTCCTCTTCTCTCTCTCTCCTCTCTCTTCTTCTCCCACTGAGGAATTCTACATAAAATCATCACGGCAAAAATTTAAATCCTTAAAATTAGATTTTAATTTGCATGGCAAAACACAATAAATTCAAGCAAATGATAAGAAATACAGGATTTATAGTAAAATGTTGAAGTGGAAAATCACAGGAAATAGGCCCCTATATTAATGAGCAGATGGGGCTATCCGCCTCTTGCAATGGGTTTTACCCCCCCCTTTACGACCGGGGATCCCGAGAGAGAGAGAGAAGGGGGGGGAGGGCGGGACTTTTTGGGCCTTTACAACGGGGCATAAAAGAAGGGGGAGGGAGGGAGGGGGGGGAGAGAGAGGGGGAGGGAGAGGGAGGGGGGAGGGGGAGGGAAGGGAAAAAAGAGAGAGAGAAGAGATAAGAAGGAGAAGGGGGGGGGGGGGCAGGCACCTCCTGTCCCTTTCACGGTCCAGGAAGGGAGAGAAAGGGGAAGAGAGGGAGGAGAGAGAGAGGAAGAAAGAGAGAAGAAGAGAGGAAGAGAGAAAGAAAGAAGCGAGAGGGAAAAGGGAGAAAGAAAAGGGGGGGAGAGAGAGAGATAAAAATATTATTTTAAATTTTAAACCCTTTTGCGGGGTAGCTTGGGATGACACGCTTCTTCTTATTTTTCTTCTAGATTACCCCTCGTTTTAAAGGGTTTACGGGGTTTCCCCCCCCTGGGCCAGGGAAAACCCAATGCGGTCACGATTGCAAGTGAATTCTTTTTAAATACTGCCTTATGTACTATAGTTTGAGGGCGTAACGGGTCATTCTTTCAATAGTTCGTGGTTATACTTCTGCTTTTTTCTTTTTCTCCTTTTTCTTTTTCTCCCAATCTCCAAACCCGTTTTTTTCGTTCCTTTTTTTTTTTTTTTTCCTTCACCGTTTTTTCTTTTTTCCCCCTATTTTTTTCTTCCCCTCTACGTTTTTTTTCTTCTCTTTTCCCCTTTTTTTGATATTTTTGACGGGGTCCAAAATTTCCCTTTATTTTATAATAGAAAAGAAAATTTTGGGGATGAAATTAAGTCATCCTTATTTGGGTTTTCTTTCATAATGAAAACGGGTTTTAAAGGGTCTCAGGGTTTTTTCAGGGGTTTTTGCTTAACTGTCGAAAAAAATTTTTTGACTTGAGCATTTTTCTTTAGAGATCCCTACCCCTTTCTTGTCGTTTTAAAAGATAACATAAAAAAAAAAATTTAAGATGAATATGTTCGCCCCAAGAAAATAAAAATAAGGTTATTTATTTCCTCCATTTAAAAGCAAATTAAAAAAAAACTTTCTCCCGCATTTATTTTATGCAACAAGTTTAATCCCGCCACCTAAGGGGATTAGCGGGTTTCAAATACGTGAAGGGTGGGGCTTTTAGGCAAGCCCCCAAGTTTTAGTTTTTATAAAATATGTAAGGAAAAAAGGGATGATAAAATAATGATTAGGTAAGTAGTCAGAAAAAAGGGGTGAAAAAAAAGGGGGAAAAAGGGAATGAGGGAAGAAAAGACCACGTAAAAATTTTTTTTAGATGGGACAGAGAAAACCCAAAGGGAGATTCCCCTTTGTTAGGCCCAGTCTCCGATAGATGGTTTTTATTTTTTTCACATTTTCAAATCTCATAAAATGGTTTCAGACAGCCTTTCAGAACAAACTGGAAAAACCAAAGTTATTTTATAAGAATCGCTATATTATTCAAGAAACATCATTTTTTTTCCTTTTATTTGGGAAGATAAAGTACGTCTGCCTCCGTCAGCACCCGGGGTTTAAAAAAGGGGCCAGGTTTTAAAAAGGCATTTTGACTGGGCCGGGTAAGAAAAAAAAACTTACGTTTGGGAAACCCAAAATTTAACTTTAAGGTATCACGTCGGTTTTTTCCCTAAACGGCCTACATAACCTTTCTTGATGACCCGCCACGCCCAAAGGAAAGTATAAAAGGCATCACCCTTTAGTACAAGGGTAAAAAGGGTGTATTTTAACTTGTAAGGGCTTGATCTTTTTTTCTGAGAGTTACCACGCAGATAAAAACGACATTTTTTATTTAAATGGGGTTATGGGGCCGCGCGGGGGTCAGGGTCACCCCCTGGAAGGCGAGGGGCCCTTAGCGCGGGGGGTAGTTGCAAACCCCGGTCAAACAGGTCGATATAAAATGTGACCCCCCCCCCTCGCTGAGCGGGGGGTTTCTTTTTTTGGGGGCTTTTGGGATCCCGGGGAAAACCCCACGTGGTCCACTGTCCCCCAAAATAAAATTACCACATCCGAAAACCGAAATAAATTTTCCCTCTATTGCTGGGCCCACCTACTCGGCCTCGCCCCCGGGGCCTTCAAGGGGACCTAATTGGCTGGTGTCCGTTCTCGTGCGTCGTCCTGGTGCATTTGGCTGCCGCCCCTGTCGTCCTCACCTTTTTGGTCCTTGGGGAAATCTGCCCGTTCTCGATGTTCACACGTCCTGAAAGCCCGACAGGTCCCCCTTGACTTCGGATCGTCCGACCCCCCGTAGCCCGGGCCCCGGGCCTAATCGGCGGCGCCCGCCCAACGTCCTCACAGATCTCGTCCGGGTCCTTCTGCGCCAATCCCGTAATCTTCCCGGACTACGGGCGTGGGGGCGGGGCGGCACCCCGGGGGGCATATCTGCGCTCGAGCTCCTGGAGTGACCCGGATCCAGGGGTCCGCCAGCACATTTGGGGCGCGGGTACCGGGGAAAAGGGGGTTTCGCGGATTACCCTTCTGACAAAAACCCTGGTCTTGGCCTATGGCGATTTTCGATGACGTCCTTCCACAGCACCCTAAGGGCCTCCTTCGTCCCGGTCGGTCGACTGAAATATAAGTCGGGACCGATCATACACGAAAGGGCCCCGGGTAAAAAAGAAGGCCAGAGAAGAGGGTGTAATTACCACTACCGGGTTTTTATAAACAATTTGGGTTTTTTAATGTTGGTTTTTAACTTATTTCGTTTTTTTTTTTCATTTTTGTTTTTTTTTTCAAAAGGAAAAGAAAAAAATAGAAGGGAGATGTAGTAGCGGCCCGCATAGACCTATTGAATACCAACCATCTCTGATAGATATGAGAATAGAAAGGGAACGACATCGGCAAATCGCGAAGATCTATTTGAACCATAGTGTAAAAGAAAAGAAATAGATAATTTGGTTTTTTTGTAGAACCACTCGTCACGACGGAAAAAATTTGGGGGCTAAAAGAAATAATAAATCTTTACGCGGCATAAGACAGCAACCGCCTTTATTATGAAAAAGGGTCATTTTGTCTTTTGTCCTGCTGTGGGTGAGGTAAAGGTGTGTTGTTGCGTGTGGTGACAGCGGGTTTAAATAAAGGGGGAAGGCGAGAGTGCCCTCACACAGAAATGAACACAAAACAATATTACGTTTCACTATAAAAAAACTGAAAAATTTAGCAATCGCTATTTAAATTATTTCAATCCCAAATTTTTAAATTCAACTATAAGAATACGACAGAAGACGCAAAATAAGGTAATGAAAAAAAATTCGCCAATTTTTTTTTTTTTTAAGCAAATTTCCGCGGTCAGAAAAACTGAACTGCCCAGGTCGTTAGCTTGCACGCAGACTTCAAATAAAACTCAAAAACGGGGGGTCTATACCCCAAAGCCGATATACTGAAACGATCGAGCAGGAATAAATAACCCTGCTCTCTTGGTATCGGGAATGGGGGCCCCGCAAAAAATTCCGAAGGATATATAATCACGAAAACACAAACGCTTGGGAGGGTGAGAAAGGTGTGATTATAAACGAATAAGATTCGCAAAACCCCAGCTACATTAAAAAGGACATAAAAAGCGGGTCACCTGACTCAAAAGTGCCGAAAAAAATTCGGTTTTTTGCCCACTTTTGAACGCGGAGCGCAGATTTTTAGGCGTTTACGCAAACCCGGGGAAAATCGGGCAATTTGTGCTTATGAAGGGAAGTTCCTACGTTATTTAACAAGAAATTTTTAAGAATTTCCCTTTTCATACTTTGTTCTGCGCCCATAAAGTGCACCAAAAAACAATGAAAGATGCTAGGTTAATTCCCAAGGCGTCAAAAAAAATAAAAACCAAAAACAGGGGGAACCCAAACGGCATTTTACCTCCCACCCGCCACCGACCGGGAAAAGAAAGTGAGGTAGGTCAAGAAAAGGAAAATAACCTTTTTTTAATCCAAGTGACCGCAAAAGAAAGAAAAGGGACGGTCAGTCGGGGGCGGGTTGGAACGAATAAAAAATGGGATTTTGGGGAAAAAAAATCAAACGCTTAAAATTTGTTGCAGAGAAAAAAATATAAACTCTAAAAAAGAGAGAAAAAAATTAATACTTAAAACGAACGATATTCAGTTTTTTTATCAAACCGATCGCCGGAAATGCCATCTGGGTGGGAAAAATGGGAAACGTGCCATTTGCTGTCATTAGCACCTTTTAACCCCAAAAAAAAACAACGGTTAAAACATGTTGGGAGAAAAAGGAAAAAAAAAAAAAGGGGGCCCAAAAAGGACTTAGTGTTTTTTTTTTCTTCGACAGTCTTCTACGTCGAGGATTTTTCTTCGGGGGTGTGTTCGTGTTGCTCCAAAAAAGGGGCAACGGGCCCCCGTGCACCCCTTTTAACGGGTATAGAACCCAATTTCATTGGGTTGCAGAGGGGATTGAATGGTACGGGGTTTACTTTTTTTCGAAGTTGAACCAGCAGTATAAAACCGACATGTTTAGTTTACGGGTTACGGGCCGCGCGGGGGTCACGTCAGCCACCTGGAGGGGGGCGAGGGCTGACCTTTGCGCGGGGGTAGCTAGCACGAACCCCGGCAAACGAGGTCAGATATAAAAAGTGCCTCCGCCCCCGCTGAGCGGGTGGTTCTTTTTGGACATTTTATCCCGTGGAAAAAAACCCGTGGGCACTGGTAACCCAAATAGAATTTTCCCACCTGTAACCCAAATAAAAATCCCCAAATTATAGTAAAAGGGGAGAGAGAGAGAGAGAGGGAGAAGGAGAGGGAAGAGAAGAGAGAGAGAGAGAGAGAGGAAGGAGAGAGAGAAGAGAAGGAGAAGGGAGACAGACAAAAGAAGCAGAAGACGGAAAAAGAAAGAGAGAGAGAGAGGAAGAGAGAGAAGAGAGAGAGAGGAGAGAGAGAGGAAAAAAGAAAAAAGAGAGAGAGAAAAAAAGAGGAAAGAGAGAGAGAGAGAGAGAGAGAGGAGAAGAGAAGAAGAAGAGAAAGAGAAGAGAGAGAGAGAGAGAGAGAGAGAGAAGAGAGAGAGAAGAAGGAGAGAGAGGAGAGAGGGGGAGAAAAGAGAGAGAGAGAGAGAAGAAACAGAAAAAAGAAGAAAAAGGGAAGAGAAAAAGAAGAAGGGGAAAAGAGAGAGAAGAGATAGAGAAGAAGAGAGGAGGAGAGAGAGAGAGGAGAGAGAGAGGAGGAGAGAGAGAAGGAGAGAGAGAGAGGAGGAGAAGACAGACAGAAAAGACAGACAGACGAGAGTAGAGAAGAGGGGGGGGGGGGGGAAAAGAGGAGAGAGAAGAAGAAGAAGAAGAGAAGAGAAGGACAGAAGAGAGGAGAGACGAGAAGAAAAGAGAGAGAGAGAGGAAAAGAGAGGAAAGAGAGAGAGAGAGGAGAGAGAGAGAGAGAGAGGAAGAGCGGGGAGGAGGGAGAGGAGAAGAGGAGGAGAGAAGCAACAGAAGAGATAGAAAAGGAGAGAGAGACGAGAAGAGAGACGACAGACAGACAGACAGACAGACAGAGATAGGAAAGAGAGACAAAACCAGAAAGAGTAAAGAGAGAGAGACAGACTAAAAAGAGAGAGAGAGGAGAGAGAGGAGAGAGAAAGGAGAAAAAAGGCAGAGAGAGAGAGAGGAGAGAGACGACGACAGACAGACAGAGAGTAGAAAAGAGAGAGAGAGCAGAGAAGAGGACAGACAGAAGACAGACGACGCAGAGATGAGAAGAGAGGCAAAAACCAGAAAGAGAAGAGGGAGAGACAACTAAGAGAAGAGAAAAGAGAAGAGGGGGAGAGAGCACAAATCCCAAAGCCAAAACAACCCCCTTTGGTTTTTTTTCCAGGAAAATTTTATAAGCTGACCCCGTATTTTGAGGTAACATTTTTCAAAAAAAGATACAATTTTTTATAATTATTTTATGAAACAGCAGTGGTAATTATCAACAAATAACAGTAAAAAAATAATAATAAGTAAAACAGGTAGAAAACTTACTGAAATATACACTAGAAACGGATTAATATTGTATTAAGAACAGCGTAAGTAAATCTCGGTAAAACAGTAAACTCAGTTACTAAAACAAAACCAGAACAGAGTAAAATCATTTAACAGTACATAGGATGCCTCGAGTGTCCTCTGTAAGCCTCCATGAATCAGTAAGATTCATCATTAAAAAGCTTACGTGGCAGGTCGTTACAACAAATATCTAAGCCTAATTAAAAAAAAAAAAAAACTGATAGTTAATAAAATTTAAGACTTAAAGTAGTTTTAAAAAATATAAAAACCTTATATAAAGAATATATATATATATACCTTAAAAAAAAAAAACAACGTAAAATGAATATTGTAAAACGAGGAGAGGAGTTCGGTATCAGGAAACAACAATTAATATTTCTATCCATACAGATTTTAACAGAAACATGGTTTTGTGAGCAACAGAGAGTGGCCGTGTTGGTTGCGTGGGCGGGGATCATCTCCAGCGTGTTCGGAGCGTCGCCCGCTGGATTACCCGGGTTCGGATCGGGATTCGGAACCAACAGGTATCAAGGGTGTCGAGGGGACAGGTAGGGTATTAGGGTGGTGGATAGGGGGAGGGGGGGTAAGTATGAGGACGTAAGTTTACGGAAAAGGACGAAAAGGAGAGAAATGAAAGCGAGCCAAGAGATGGAAGTGAAAGAAGTTAGCACGTGATCACCGGAGGAACAGAAAAGGTAGGAAGCGAGAGGGAGATTAGAATGCGGGAAGAGCAGGATACGAAAGAACGTAAATCACGAAGTAGAAGAGAAAAGAGAAAAATGAATGAGAGAAAGACAACGAGAGAAAAGGATAAGATAGCATAACGGAGGAACGGGTAAAAGGAGACAACGAGGAGGAGATGAGCATGGAAGAGAGTAAGAAATGAACGTAAGATTAGAAAGGGAAAGGGGAAATTATAAGAGGAAAGAGAACGAAAGAAATGAACGAGGAAGAAGAGAGAGCGAGAAAGTAGTAAGAGACGAAAGATAGCGATTAGAGTAAATAGGGTACAGGTTTCAGGAGGATGATACGTGAGGAGAGAGGAGAGAGAGAGAGAGAGAGAGAGAGAGAGAGAGAGAGAGAGAGAGAGAGAGAGAGAGAGAGAGAGAGAGAGAGAGGGGGGGGGGGGAGAGAGAGAGAGAGAGAGAGAGAGAGAGAGAAGAGAGAGAGGAGAGAGAGAGAGAGAGAGAGAGAGAAGAGAGAGGAGAGAGAGAGAGAGAGAGAAAGAGAGAATGGAAATAGGGTAAAGGGGGAGCCTAAAGCAAAAGGGAAGTGTAGGGGAGATAAAGGAAGCAAGAATGAAGAGGAGGATAAGGGGGGGGGGGAGAGAAAGCAAGAGGTTACGGTTCACGAGGGGGGGGGGGGGAGTCGGAGACCACAAATATATCGGACCTTTATTTTTGGACATATGTGTTGCCAATGTCATTTGCAAAAGAGCTAAATCGATTTACAGTTACGTAGGTAAGTGATCAGCTGTAATGTGTCGTTGAGTTCCGTATTCAAAAGCTATAAAGAAAGATCTATTTGCATCGCCGATAAACACATTGCATCCGCATTCTCCTCCGACCGACACATGAGGAACCTTACTGCATTCTGCAATAAAATAAGGAAAGATACCTGAAGCTGTGCGCATATAATAGAAAATGAGTTTCTTGACTTGTGAACCTTACGATATAGCTTTCTTCTGTCCTAAACCTGGGTACAACGATACTAGCAAGTAAACAAAACAAACAAAATCTACACAAAAATATCATTCATTAAGTTTACGCCTTGAAGACAAAGTAATATCAAAATGATCTTTCTAAAAACAAAAGCTAGCATGTCTGAGTTCTACCCTCACTCCTGGCTGAGCCCAAACCCGGGGCCCACGCAAGGGCCCATTCTGATGGATGTTGCTCCGTCGGTCTTGAGCGCCAGGCCGCGGGGCTTACAGGCAGGGAGAGGATGTCTGGTGGTGTGGAGAATATCGTCTTACAAATGTCTGTTCACTACATATTTTGTTTTCAAAGTGATTGTAAGTCCTCAGCCCATTGTAAATAAGTATGCTCTGGATGTTTGATAAAATAAAACAATAGAATATGATGATTATCTAAACCTTTTGTTATACAAATGTCCTCTCTAGTCTTTTCTTCCGCTGAGGATATGCAGTTGGGATACTCTGAAATCAGCACGGCTTAACGGACATATACAGGGTTAGAAATACCGTTACCCAAGAGGCCTCATCCTAGGCTTTATGGAAAAGACGAGACAGATGACACACAGCAAAAGTGCGAGAGAAACAAGCGTTAGAGAGAGAAGGATCAGAGCCAGTTGATGCGTTATATGTAGTTTGTAATAGCGGTACCCCAAAACCCGGTGTCTTTCAATGGGACCCCTTTATCTGTCATCTCTATGGTATCCCCTTTTGCCCTTCCAGTGGTCCCTCAGTACACCCTAAAATGCCCCTTTGGCTTTTCCAATATCTTTCCGCATCCCTTCTAGCAGTGCCACTTAGCCTATAAAAACAGTCCCCCAGTACCCTTCCAAAAATTCCTTGGTCCTTCCAAATATCCCTTCTTCGACGGGGCCTCAAAGAGCAATGACGCCGTATAATACACACGTTCTCCCTCTCTCCCCTCTCTTTCTCTTCTCCTTTCCTTCCCTCTCTCCATTTCCCCCTTCCCCCCCGCTCTCCCTCTCCTTTCTCCCACCCTTCTCCCTCTTGTCTCCCCTGCCCCCTCTCTCTCTTCTCCTTTTAGAAGCCCGATTTCCTTTTAAACCTGTGTAGATCAGCCTCAGGTTACGGCACGGGATGGTATCGGGCCCGGCGAGCAAGGGCACTCACACTCCATCTCGCAAGTGTCGTGGCTTTTGACCAGCTCGCCTTTCTGTCGGAAGGGGATGTAATCATTAATTATATGTGTGTGTATGAGTTTGAGTTTTTTCATATATATCATCATTATTGTTACCATCACCCTTACCGTCTCCATAACTAACGAAACCCCATTACCCCAAACCCACCGGATGAGGATTGCAGTTGCAAGATATTTGCCCGTCCTCATGGTGCGATAAACGAGAAGAGATTCGTATACGCAATCTTGTGGATGTCGTAGTGGGTCCCTGATGAAACGTGCGGTAGCCGGGGAAGGCGAGCGTCCAGTAGTAGTACGTAGAGTCCCTGTCGTACTCGTGGCACGCCCTTCGCCTCAGGTACTTTTTGGCGATCAGGTCACGTGCTGTGGAGGGGAGCAGGGTCAAAGCGGGGTGGTTTACATATATATATATATATATATATATATATATTATAATATATATATATAATATATAATATATATATAGAATATATATTATATTTATATATATATATGTTAATATATACATACTACGTGTGTGGTATATGTATATATATATACCGTATGTATATATACATACATACATACGTGTATATATACATATATCCATACGTGAATATATATGTACATGTGTATATATATGTATGTATATGTGTGTATATATGTATATGTATGTATATGTGTGTATATATGTATATGTATGTATATGTATATACATATACATATGTATATAGATATATATATTACATGTGTGTGTGTGTGTGTGTATTTATATACTATATATATATATAATATATATATATATATTATATATATATATATATATATATAATATATTAGTGTATTTATTCGTCAATTTCTTTATTCATGACATTTCTTTTTCCTTTTTTAATGCAAGAACCATCGCCCGAACCAATGTCTGGCGCCACGAGGTTGATGTGGGATCTTCGATTTCGCGTCATTGTGACATTTGTTGTCAAAGTGATTCGTCCAGTCTGACCTGAGAACCACGAAGCCCATAGGTCCACCAGAAGGCACCTGGCGGAGGAAGAAGGGGATTTATTTGATTACTGGATTAATCACAATTGCGTTTCGGTCTTGTGAGGTCACTGTGGTTCAAGTGGTTTTAGTTCTGCGTCTTTGGGGGTGACTTAGAGCAGGTGGGTTCGAATCTTAGTCAGGGAGAGTCGTTATAACCACTGTGTGGGTAGCACAGATACGTATCATTAGTGTAGAAAATGGAGAGCAACTACTGACAGGTATGTGTAAGAAAAGAAAAAATGTCTTCAGGGGAAGTGTTAATCTATCCCTCGCCTAGAAATAAGCGCGTTATTATCATCTCTCACGTTTGACTCGTGCAGTAAGGTACAAGATCGAGGAATTGCGTCGTGATGTACTGCAGAGTTAAGTCCCCTGCCACCACCGCCTGAGGATTCCCCCGTTTGTCGTGCAGGGTCTTGGACATCGTGCACACCATCCCCAGGTCTCCGTCGCAGTAGGGGGTCGTCAAGGAGATTGTGGAGGGCTCGATGTTCGATAGGGCTGATTCGTACCTGGTGACGGGGAAGGGCAGTGAGAGTGTTCGTTTAAAAGGCCTTCAACTATCATTTAGCTGATTATTTGTATTTGTGTGTTTGTCTCTCTCACAATATCGAAGCTTGCAAGAACGACGCTGGGAGATTTCTACGTCCAGCCTGCAGGAGTCTTACCATGACCGATCCCTATGGTCGAACGTCTGCTCGAGTTCAGTCCGTGGAAGGATATGAAGCTGCCGTCCTCTGTGCCTAAGTAGCGAATGCCTACGTACTCGACTGACGTGCGGTCACTCATCCATGTCTCTTCGGCGAACTCCAAGAATTTCACGCTCGGCTCAGGTCCTCCTGCCGGAATGAAGAGAGGGAGAGAAAGCGAAATGAAACACTGGTGGAGCAGGATGCGGGAAACGAAAAGAAAAGGTGAAATGAAAGGAAGAAAGGAAGATGGTAGCACTGGATTGGAGGAAGAGAGAGAGAGATAA
>NC_051395.1:50492681-50497681 GCF_015228065.2 Penaeus monodon | reverse complement strand
AGTACATAGGATGCCTCGAGTGTCCTCTGTAAGCCTCCATGAATCAGTAAGATTCATCATTAAAAAGCTTACGTGGCAGGTCGTTACAACAAATATCTAAGCCTAATTAAAAAAAAAACTGATAGTTAATAAAATTTAAGACTTAAAGTAGTTTTAAAAAATATAAAAACCTTATATAAAGAATATATATATATAAACCTTTAAAAAAAAAAAAAACGTAAAATGAATATTGTAAAACGAGGGGAGGAGTTCGGTATCAGGAAACAACAATTAATATTTCTATCCATACAGATTTTAACAGAAACATGGTTTTGTGAGCAACAGAGTGGCCGTGTTGGTTGCGTAGGCGGGGATCATCTCCAGCGTGTTCGGAGCGTCGCCCGCTGGATTACCCGGGTTCGGATCGGGATTCGGGAAAAACAGGTAATCAAGGGTGTCGAGGGACTGGTTGGGTATTTAGGGTGGTGGATAGGGGGGGGGGGGTAAGTATGAGGACGTAAGTTTACGGAAAAGGACGAAAAGGAGAGAAATGAAAGCGAGCCAAGAGATGGAAGTGAAAGAAGTTGCACTGATCAAACCCGGAGGGAACAGAAAGGTAGGAAGCGAGAGGGAGATTAGAATGCGGAAGAGCAGGATACGAAAGAACGTAAGTCACGAAGTATAAGAGGAAAGAGAACGAAAGAAATGAACGAGGAAGAAGAGAGAGCGAGAAAGTAGTTAGAAGAGACGAAAGATAGTGAATAGAGTAAATAGGGTACAGGTTTCAGGAGGATGATACGTGAGGAGGAGGAGGAGGAGGAGGAGGGAGAGAGAGAGAGAGAGAGAGAGAGAGAGAGAGAGAGAGAGAGAGAGAGAGAGAGAGAGAGAGAGAGAGAGAGAGAGAGAGAGAGAGGAGAGAGAGAGAGAGAGAGAGAGAGAGAGAGAGAGAGAGAGAGAGAGAGAAAGAGAGAAAATGGAAAAGGTAAAGGGGGAGCCTAAAGCAAAAGGGAAGTGTAGGGGAGACTAAAGGAAGCAAGAATGAAGAGGAGGATAAGGGGGGGGGGGAGAGAAAGCAAGAGGTTACGGTTCACGATGGGGGGGGGGGGGGAGTCGGAGACCACACAATATATTCGGACCTTTATTTTTGGTACATATGTGTTGCCAATGTTCATATGCAAAAGAGCTAAAGTCGATTTTACAGTTTACGTAGGTAATGTGATCAGTCTGTAATTGTGTCGTTGAGTTTCCGTATTCAAAGCTATAAAAGAAAGATCTATTTTGCATCGCGATAAACATCATCTGCATTCCTGCATTCTCCTTCCGACCAGACACATGAGGCAACCTTACTGCAATCTCTGCAATAAAATAAGGAAAAGATACCATGATTAGCTGTGCGTCATATAATAGAAAATGAGTTTCTTGACTTGTGAACCCTTACTGATTATAGCTTTCCTTCCTGTCCTTAAACCTGGGTACAACGACTACTAGCAAGTAAACAAAACAAACAAAATATCTACACAAAAATATCATTCATTAAGCTTACGCCTTGAAGACAAAGTAATATCAAAATGATCTTTCTTAAAAACAAAAGCTAGCATGTCTGAGTTCTTACCCCTCACTCCTGGCTGAGCAACCGGAGCCCACGCAAGGCCGATTCTGATGGATGTTGCTCCGTCCGGTCTTGAGCGCCAGGCCGCGGGGCTTACAGGCAGGGAGAGGATGTCTGGTGGTGTGGAGTAATATCGTCTTACAAATGTCTGTTCACTTACATAATTTATGTTGTCAAAGTGATTGTAAGTCCTCAGCCCATTGTAAATAAGTATGCTCTGGATGTTTGATAAAATAAAACAATAGAATATGATGATTATCTAAACCTTTTTGTTATACAAATGTCCTCTCTAGTCTTGTCTTCCGCTGAGGATATGCAGTTGGGATACTCTGAAATCAGCACGGCCTTAACGGACTATATACAGGGGTAGAAATACCGTTTACCCAAGAGGCCTCATCCTAGGCTTTATGGGAAAAGACGAGACAGATGACACACAGCAAATGTGCGAGAGAAACAAAGCGTTAGAGAGAGAAGGATCAGAGCCAGTTGATGCGTTATATGTAGTTTGTAATAGCGGTACCCCAAGCCCGGTGTCTTTTTCAATGGCACCCCTTTATCTGTCATCTCTATGGTATCCCCCTCTGCCCTTCCAGTGGTCCCTCAGTACACCCTAAAATGCTCCTTGGCTTTTCCAATATACTTTCCGCATCCCTTCTAGCAGTGCCACTTAGCCTATGAAACAGTGCCCCAGTACCCCTTCCAATGAATTCCTTGGTCCTTCCGAATATGCTTCTTCGACGTGCCTCAAAGAGCAGATGACGCCGTATAATACACACGTTCTCCCTCTCTCCCCCTCTCTTTCTCTTCTCCCTTTCCTTCCCTCTCTCCATTTCTCCCTTCCCCTCCCGCTCTCCCTCTCCTTTCTCCCACCCTTCTCCCTCTTTGTCTCCCCTGCCCCCTCTCTCTCTTCTCCTCTTAGAAGCCCGATTTCCTCTTACCTGTGTAGATCAGCCTCAGGGTTACGGCACGGGATGGTATCGGGTCCGGCGAGACAAGGGCACTCACACTCCATCTCGCAAGTGTCGTGGCATTTGACCAGCTCGCCTTTCTGTCGGAAGGTGATGTAATCATTAATTATATGTGTGTGTATGAGTTTGAGTTTTTTCATATATATCATCATTATTGTTACCATCACCCTTACCGTCTCCATAAACTAACGAAACCCCATTACCCCAAACCCACCGGATGAGGATTGCAGTTGCAACGATATTTGCCCGTCCTCATGGTGCGATAAACGAGGAAGAGATTCGTATACGCAATCTTGTGGATGTCGTAGTTGGGTCCCTGATGAAACGTGCGGTAGCCGGGGAAGGCGAGCGTCCAGTAGTAGTACGTAGAGTCCCTGTCGTACTCGTGGCACGCCCTTCGCCTCAGGTACTTTTTGGCGATCAGGTCACGTGCTGTGGAGGGGGAGCAGGGTCAAAGCGGGGTGGTTTACATATATATATATATATATATATATATATATATATATATATATATATATATATATATATATATATATATATATGTTTATATATATATTTAATATATACATACATACGTGTGTGTGTATATGTATATATATATACGTATGTATATATACATACATACATACGTGTATATATACATATATCCATACGTGAATATATATGTACATGTGTATATATGTATGTATATGTGTGTATATATATATATATATATATATATATATATATATATATATATATATATATATATATATATATATGTATGTATTTATTCGTCAATTTCTTTATTCATGACATTTCTTTTTCCTTTTTTAATGCAAGACCATCGCCCGAACCAATGTCTGGCGCCACGAGGTTGATGTGGGATCCTTCGATTTCGCTGTCATTGTGACATTTGTTGTCAAAGTGATTCGTCCAGTCTGACCTGAGAACCACGAAGCCCATATGGTCCACCAGAAGGCACCTGGCGGAGGAAGAAGGGGATTTATTTGATTACTGGATTAATCACAATTGCGTTTCGGTCTTGTGAGGTCACTGTGGTTCAAGTGGTTTTAGTTCTGCTGTCTTTGGGGGTGACTTAGAGCAGGTGGGTTCGAATCTTAGTCAGGGAGAGTCGTTATACCACTGTGTGGGTAGCACAGATACGTATCATTATGTTAGAAAATGGAGAGCAACTACTGACAGGTATGTGTAACGAAAAGAAAAATGTCTTCAGGGGAAGTGTTAATCTATCCCTCGCCCTAGAAATAAGCGCGTTATTATCATCTCTCACGTTTGACTCGTGCAGTAAGGTACAAGATCGAGGAATTGCGTCGTGATGTACTGCAGAGTTAAGTCCCCTGCCACCACCGCCTGAGGATTCCCCCGTTTGTCGTGCAGGGTCTTGGACATCGTGCACACCATCCCCAGGTCTCCGTCGCAGTAGGGGGTCGTCAAGGAGATTGTGGAGGGCTCGATGTTCGATAGGGCTGATTCGTACCTGGTGACGGGGAAGGGGCAGTGAGAGTGTTCTGTTTAAAAGGCCTTCAACTATCATTTAGCTGATTATTTGTATTTGTGTGTTTGTCTCTCTCACAATATCGAAGCTTGCAAGAACGACGCTGGGAGATTTCTACGTCCAGCCTGCAGGAGTCTTACCATGACCGATCCCTATGGTCGAACGTCTGCTCGAGTTCAGTCCCGTGGAAGGATATGAAGCTGCCGTCCTCTGTGCCTAAGTAGCGAATGCCTACGTACTCGCTGACGTGCGGGTCACTCATCCATGTCTCTTCGGCGAACTCCAAGAATTTCACGCTCGGCCTCAGGTCCTCCTGCCGGGAATGAAGAGAGAGGAGAGAAAGCGAAATGAAACACTGGTGGAGCAGGATGCGGGAAACGAAAAGAAAAGGTGAAATGAAAGGAAGAAAGGAAGATTGGTAGCACTGGATTGGAGGAAGAGAGAGAGAGATAGAAAAGGAAGGAAGGAAATGATGGGTGGAGCACGGTTGGACGAATAGAAAGGTGAAAGAGAAGAAAGGGAAAAACAGAATGGGGAAACGGGACTAGACAAAAAAAAAAAAATGGACGACAAAGAAAAATGAATAAACGAAGAACATAATGATGGTACAAAACTGGCCAAACGAAAAGACGAAATAGAAAAAAAAGGATAACAACTTCTTTGTATTTTACACAATAAATCAATATTAAGACTTACCCTAAATACTCCATCATAAGGCAGAGTTCCATTGAAGATGCCATAGATCCTTGCCGCATCGATCTCCCAACGGACGTATGATAAAACGTCGATAAAACAGTCTGGGGCAAATTTGATCAGCCCCTTGTTCTTGACGACATTCTGCGGGAGAGAGAGAAAGTGTGGGAGGAGGGAGGGAGGAGAGGAGGGCAGTGCATAGATAGGGTGGTGGATAATGGTAGATGTGATGGGTGGATTTTGGTAGGTATGG